>NC_069507.1:277427989-277490489 GCF_027579735.1 Bombina bombina
CAATCCCCCATTTATTACTATTTCACTCGGACACTATCACACTCTGTCAATATTGCCCTATATCACAGTATCCCCCTCTGTTCCTGCCCCTGTCTGTTACTGTCACTATCTGTCACTATAATTTCTGCCCCTGTCTGTTACTGTCACTCTCTGTCACTATAATCTCTACCCCTGTCTGTTACTGTCACTCTCTGTCACTATAATCTCTGCCCCTGTCTGTTATTGTCACCCTCTGTCACTATCCCATTCTGTCCCTCTGTTACTATAACCTCTGTCCTTGTCTGTAACGGTCACCCTCTGTCAATATCTCCTTCTGTCCCTCTGTTACTATAACTTCTTTCACTGTCACCTGTTGTCACTCTATATCACCCTTTTGTCATTAATAACACTTGTGACACTCTCATATTATCCATTAATATCATCTATGTGATACCATTGCCTCTGGGTCACTCTCTCACCTCTGTCACATTACATCCACTCTGCTATTTTCTATCATTTTATGTCACATTCATAGCTGACCAGAGTTTCTCTCTTTTAGTTGAGTGCAGCAGTCAGCAGTTCACAGAGGAATATGGTTTCATCTCCAGCCCAGGGTACCCTAAGCCGTACCCCCCAAACCTAAACTGCAACTACAGCATTCGCCTGGAGAAAGGGTTAATCATCTCCCTCAGCTTCCATGGGCTTTTTGAGATCGATAGCCACCCACGTGCACGGTGCCCATATGATACTCTAAAGGTGATGCCCTCTATATGCCCCATGTCTTACAGCTCCCTTGTTACCAATCAGGTGATACTCTACTGAATTCACTAAAAGAATGGTGAGGTGAGTGAGCTTTAGTGACTCTGGAGAGAGCAGTTAGTTATGTTTTACCACTGTCAAAAGTGTGGGGGGGGTAGTGCTCAGGGATAGGTAAGGTGTCCGTGACTAGCCCTTGCAGTGTCCACCACAACCTTAGTATATCTTTTCTTTCTGATTAAATAATAGGAATAAAAAAAATATGTAGTGTGAATAAAGTTAGCGGCTTGTCAAGAGACTCCTAGCGATATTGGGTGATAAGTTATGGAATAAATAAAGCCTGAGTGAAATACTGGATGTGTATCTGCATCTGTATAATAACACCCAGCTCTATACAAAGACATAGTAGTGACACTGGCACATGGATATAGCCAGAGGAGGGCTGGTTATAGGATCAGTGGTATCTGCATCAGAATAATAACACCCAGCGCTATATAATCACACAGTAGTGACACTGGCACATGGGTATAGCCATAGGAGGGCTGGTTATAGAATCAGTGGTATCTGCATCAGTATAATAACACCCAGCACTATATAATGACACAGTAGTGACACTGGTACATGGGTATAGCCAGAGGAGGGCTGGTTATAGAATCAGTGGTATCTGCATCAGTATAATAACACCCAGCTCTATACAAAGACACAGTAGTGACACTGGCACATGGATATAGCCAGAGGAGGGCTGGTTATAGGATCAGTGGTATCTGCATCTGTATAATAACACCCAGCACTAAATAATGACACAGTAGTGACACTGGCACATGGGTATAGCCAGAGGAGGGCTGGTTATAGGGTCAGTGGTATCTGCATCTGTATAATAACACCCAGCTCTATACAAAGACATAGTAGTGACACTGGCACATGGGTATAGCCAGAGGAGGGCTGGTTATAGGATCAGTGGTATCTGCATCAGTATAATAACACACAGCTCTATACAAAGACACAGTAGTGACACTGGCACATGGATATAGCCAGAGGAGGGCTGGTTATAGGATCAGTGGTATCTGCATCATAATAATAACACCCAGCGCTATATAATCACACAGTAGTGACACTGGCACATGGGTATAGCCAGAGGAGGGCTGGTTATAGGATCAGTGGTATCTGCATCAGTATAATAACACCCAGCTCTATACAAAGACACAGTAGTGACACTGGCACATGGGTATAGCCAGAGGAGGGCTGGTTATAGGATCAGTGGTATCTGCATCTGTATAATAACACCCAGCACTATATAATGACACAGTAGTGACACTGGCACATGGGTATAGCCAGAGGAGGGCTGGTTATAGGGTCAGTGGTATCTGCATCAGTATAATAACACCCAGCACTATATAATGACACAGTAGTGACACTGGCACATGGGTATAGCCAGAGGAGGGCTGTTTATAGGATCAGTGGTATCTGCATCTGTATAATAACACCCAGCTCTATACAAAGACACAGTAGTGACACTGGCACATGGGTATAGCCAGAGGAGGGCTGGTTATAGAATCAGTGGTATCTGCATCAGTATAATAACACCCAGCTCTATATAATGACACAGTAGTGACACTGGCACATGGGTATAGCCAGAGGAGGGCTGGTTATAGGATCGGTGGTATCTGCATCTGTATAATAACACCCAGCTCTATACAAAGACACAGTAGTGACACTGGCACATGAGTATAGCCAGAGGAGGGCTGGTTATAAGATCAGTGGTATCTGCATCAGTATAATAGCACCCAGCACTATATAATGACACAGTAGTGACACTGGCACATGAGTATAGCCAGAGGAGGGCTGGTTATAGGATCAGTGGTATCTGCATCAGCATAATAACACCCAGCACTATATAATGACACAGTAGTAACACTGGCACATGAGTATAGCCAGAGGAGGGCTGGTTATAGGGTCAGTGGTATCTGCATCAGTATAATAACACCCAGCACTATATAATGACACAGTAGTGACACTGGCACATGGGTATAGCCAGAGGAGGGCTGGTTATAGGATCAGTGATATCTGCATCAGTATAATAACACCCAGCGCTATATAATGACACAGTAGTGACACTGGCACATGGGTATAGCCAGAGGAGGGCTGGTTATAGGATCAGTGGTATCTGCATCAGTATAATAACACCCAGCTCTATACAAAGACACAGTAGTGACACTAGCACATGGGTATAGCCTGAGGAGGGCTGGTTATAGGGTCAGTGGTATCTGCATTAGTATAATAACACCCAGCTCTATACAAAGACACAGTAGTGACACTGGCTCATGGGTATAGCCAGAGGAGGGCTGGTTATAGGATCAGTGGTATCTGCATCAGTATAATAACACCCAGCACTATATAATGACACAGTAGTGACACTGGCACATGTGTATAGCCAGAGGAGAGCTGGTTATAGGATCAGTGGTATCTGCATCAGTATAATAACACCCAGCACTATATAATGACACAGCAGTGACACTGGCACATGGGTATAGCCAGAGGAGGGCTGGTTATAGGGTCAGTGGTATCTGCATCAGTATAATAACACTCAGCACTATATAATGACACAGTAGTGACACTGGCACATGGGTATAGCCAGAGGAGGGCTGGTTATACGGTCAGTGGTATCTGCATCTGTATAATAACACCCAGCGCTATATAATGACACAGTAGTGACACTGGCACATGGGTATAGCCAGAGGAGGGCTGGTTATACGGTCAGTGGTATCTGCATCTGTATAATAACACCCAGCTCTATACAAAGACACAGTAGTGACACTGGCACATGGGTATAGCCAGAGGAGGGCTGGTTATAGGATCAGTAATATCTGCATCAGTATAATAACACCCAGCGCTATATAATGACACAGTAGTGACATTGGCACATGGGTATAGCCAGAGGAGGGCTGGTTATAGGATCAGTGGTATCTGCATCAGTATAATAACACCCAGCTCTATACAAAGACACAGTAGTGACACTGGCACATGGGTATAGCCAGAGGAGGGCTGATTATAGGGTCAGTGGTATCTGCATCAGTATAATAACACCCAGCACTATATAATGACACAGTATTGACACTAGCACATGGGTATAGCCAGAGGAGGGCTGGTTATAGGATCAGTGGTATCTGCATCAGTATAATAACACCCAGCTCTATACAAAGACACAGTAGTGACACTGGCTCATGGGTATAGCCAGAGGAGGGCTGGTTATAGGATCAGTGGTATCTGCATCAGTATAATAACACCCAGCACTATATAATGACACAGTAGTCACACTGTCACATGCGTATAGCCAGAGGAGAGCTGGTTATAGGATCAGTGGTATCTGCATCAGTATAATAACACCCAGCACTATATAATGACACAGCAGTGACACTGGCACATGGGTATAGCCAGAGGAGGGCTGGTTATAGGGTCAGTGGTATCTGCATCAGTATAATAACACTCAGCACTATACAATGACACAGTAGTGACACTGGCACATGGGTATAGCCAGAGGAGGGCTGGTTATACGGTCATTGGTATCTGCATCTGTATAATAACACCCAGCGCTATATAATGACACAGTAGTGACACTGGCACATGGGTATAGCCAGAGGAGGGCTGGTTATACGGTCAGTGGTATCTGCATCTGTATAATAACACCCAGCTCTATACAAAGACATAGTAGTGACACTGGCACATGGGTATAGCCAGAGGAGGGCTGGTTATAGGATCAGTGGTATCTGCATCAGTATAATAACACCCAGCTCTATACAAAGACACAGTAGTTACACTGGCACATGGGTATAGCCAGAGGAGGGCTGGTTATAGGATCAGTGGTATCTGCATCAGTATAATTACACCCAGCACTATATAATGACACAGTAGTAACACTGGCCCATGGGTATAGCCAGAGGAGGGCTGATTATAAGATCAGTGGTATCTGCATCAGTATAATAGCACCCAGCACTATATAATGACACAGTAGTTACACTGGCACATCGGTATAGCCAGACAAGGACTGGTTATAGGATCAGTGGTATCTGCATAAGTATAATAACACCCAGTGCTATATAATGACACAGTAGTGACACTGGCACATGGGTATAGCCAGAGGAGGGCTGGTTATATGGTCAGTGGTATCTGCATCAGTATAATAACACCCAGCTCTATACAAAGACACAGTAGTTACACTGGCACATGGGTATAGCCTGAGGAGGGCTGGTTATAGGATCAGTGGTATCTGCATCAGTATAATAACACCCAGCACTATATAATGACACAGTAGTGACACTGGCACATGGGTATAGCCAGAGGAGGGCTGGTTATACGGTCAGTGGTATCTGCATCAGTATAATAACACCCAGCGCTATATAATGACACAGTAGTGACACTGGCACATGGGTATAACCAGAGGAGGGCTGGTTATAGGATCAGTGGTATCTGCATCAGTATAATAACACCCAGCACTATATAATGACACAGTAGTGACACTGGCACATGGGTATAGCCAGAGGAGGGCTGGTTATAGGATCAGTGGTATCTGCATCAGTATAATAACACCCAGCACTATATAATGACACAGTAGTGACACTGGCACATGGGTATAGCCAGAGGAGGGCTGGTTATAGGATCAGTGGTATCTGCATCAGTATAATAACACCCAGCACTATATAATGACACAGTAGTGACACTGGCACATGGGTATAGCCAGAGGAGGGCTGGTTATAGGATCAGTGGTATCTGCATCAGTATAATAACACCCAGCACTATACAAAGACACAGTAGTGACCCTGGCACATGGGTATAGCCAGAGGAGGGCTGGTTATAGGATCAGTGGTATCTGCATCAGTATAATAACACCCAGCACTATATAATGACACAGTAGTGACACTGGCACATGGGTATAGACAGAGGAGGGCTGGTTATACGGTCAGTGGTATCTGCATCTGTATAATAACACCCAGCTCTATACAAAGACACAGTAGTGACACTAGCACATGGGTATAGCCTGAGGAGGGCTGGTTATAGGGTCAGTGGTATCTGCATTAGTATAATAACACCCAGCTCTATACAAAGACACAGTAGTGACACTGGCTCATGGGTATAGCCAGAGGAGGGCTGGTTATAGGATCAGTGGTATCTGCATCAGTATAATAACACCCAGCACTATATAATGACACAGTAGTCACACTGTCACATGCGTATAGCCAGAGGAGAGCTGGTTATAGGATCAGTGGTATCTGCATCAGTATAATAACACCCAGCACTATATAATGACACAGCAGTGACACTGGCACATGGGTATAGCCAGAGGAGGGCTGGTTATAGGGTCAGTGGTATCTGCATCAGTATAATAACACTCAGCACTATACAATGACACAGTAGTGACACTGGCACATGGGTATAGCCAGAGGAGGGCTGGTTATACGGTCATTGGTATCTGCATCTGTATAATAACACCCAGCGCTATATAATGACACAGTAGTGACACTGGCACATGGGTATAGCCAGAGGAGGGCTGGTTATACGGTCAGTGGTATCTGCATCTGTATAATAACACCCAGCTCTATACAAAGACATAGTAGTGACACTGGCTCATGGGTATAGCCAGAGGAGGGCTGGTTATAGGATCAGTGGTATCTGCATCAGTATAATAACACCCAGCACTATATAATGACACAGTAGTCACACTGTCACATGCGTATAGCCAGAGGAGAGCTGGTTATAGGATCAGTGGTATCTGCATCAGTATAATAACACCCAGCACTATATAATGACACAGCAGTGACACTGGCACATGGGTATAGCCAGAGGAGGGCTGGTTATAGGGTCAGTGGTATCTGCATCAGTATAATAACACTCAGCACTATACAATGACACAGTAGTGACACTGGCACATGGGTATAGCCAGAGGAGGGCTGGTTATACGGTCATTGGTATCTGCATCTGTATAATAACACCCAGCGCTATATAATGACACAGTAGTGACACTGGCACATGGGTATAGCCAGAGGAGGGCTGGTTATACGGTCAGTGGTATCTGCATCTGTATAATAACACCCAGCTCTATACAAAGACATAGTAGTGACACTGGCACATGGGTATAGCCAGAGGAGGGCTGGTTATAGGATCAGTGGTATCTGCATCAGTATAATAACACCCAGCTCTATACAAAGACACAGTAGTTACACTGGCACATGGGTATAGCCAGAGGAGGGCTGGTTATAGGATCAGTGGTATCTGCATCAGTATAATTACACCCAGCACTATATAATGACACAGTAGTAACACTGGCCCATGGGTATAGCCAGAGGAGGGCTGATTATAAGATCAGTGGTATCTGCATCAGTATAATAGCACCCAGCACTATATAATGACACAGTAGTTACACTGGCACATGAGTATAGCCAGACAAGGACTGGTTATAGGATCAGTGGTATCTGCATAAGTATAATAACACCCAGCACTATATAATGACACAGTAGTGACACTGGCACATGGGTATAGCCAGAGGAGGGCTGGTTATAGGATCAGTGGTATCTGCATCAGTATAATTACACCCAGCACTATATAATGACACAGTAGTAACACTGGCCCATGGGTATAGCCAGAGGAGGGCTGATTATAAGATCAGTGGTATCTGCATCAGTATAATAGCACCCAGCACTATATAATGACACAGTAGTTACACTGGCACATGAGTATAGCCAGACAAGGACTGGTTATAGGATCAGTGGTATCTGCATAAGTATAATAACACCCAGTGCTATATAATGACACAGTAGTGACACTGGCACATGGGTATAGCCAGAGGAGGGCTGGTTATAGAATCAGTGGTATCTGCATCAGTATAATAACACCCAGCTCTATACAAAGACACAGTAGTGACACTGGCACATGGGTATAGCCTGAGGAAGGCTGGTTATAGGATCAGTGGTATCTGCATCAGTATAATAACACCCAGCACTATATAATGACACAGTAGTGACACTGGCACATGGGTATAGCCAGAGGAGGGCTGGTTATACGGTCAGTGGTATCTGCATCAGTATAATAACACCCAGCGCTATATAATGACACAGTAGTGACACTGGCACATGGGTATAACCAGAGGAGGGCTGGTTATAGGATCAGTGGTATCTGCATCAGTATAATAACACCCAGCACTATATAATGACACAGTAGTGACACTGGCACATGGGTATAGCCAGAGGAGGGCTGGTTATAGGATCAGTGGTATCTGCATCAGTATAATAACACCCAGCACTATATAATGACACAGTAGTGACACTGGCACATGGGTATAGCCAGAGGAGGGCTGGTTATAGGATCAGTGGTATCTGCATCAGTATAATAACACCCAGCACTATACAAAGACACAGTAGTGACCCTGGCACATGGGTATAGCCAGAGGAGGGCTGGTTATAGGATCAGTGGTATCTGCATCAGTATAATAACACCCAGCACTATATAATGACACAGTAGTGACACTGGCACATGGGTATAGCCAGAGGAGGGCTGGTTATAGGATCAGTGGTATCTGCATCAGTATAATAACACCCAGCTCTATACAAAGACACAGTAGTGACACTGGCACATGGGTATAGCCAGAGGAGGGCTGGTTATAGGATCAGTGGTATCTGCATCAGTATAATAACACCCAGCACTATATAATGACACAGTAGTGACACTGGCACATGGGTATAGCCAGAGGAGGGCTGGTTATAGGATCAGTGGTATCTGCATCAGTATAATAACACCCAGCACTATATAATCACACAGTAGTGACACTGGCACATGGGTATAGCCAGAGGAGGGCTGGTTATACGGTCAGTGGTATCTGCATCTGTATAATAACACTCAGCACTATACAATGACACAGTAGTGACACTGGCACATGGGTATAGCCAGAGGAGGGCTGGTTATACGGTCATTGGTATCTGCATCTGTATAATAACACCCAGCGCTATATAATGACACAGTAGTGACACTGGCACATGGGTATAGCCAGAGGAGGGCTGGTTATACGGTCAGTGGTATCTGCATCTGTATAATAACACCCAGCGCTATATAATGACACAGTAGTGACACTGGCACATGGGTATAGCCAGAGGAGGGCTGGTTATACGGTCAGTGGTATCTGCATCTGTATAATAACACCCAGCTCTATACAAAGACATAGTAGTGACACTGGCACATGGGTATAGCCAGAGGAGGGCTGGTTATAGGATCAGTGGTATCTGCATCAGTATAATTACACCCAGCACTATATAATGACACAATAGTGACACTGGCTCATGGATATAGCAAGAGGAGTGCTGGTTATAGGATCAGTGGTATCTGCATCAGTATAATAACACCCAGCACTATATAATGACACAATAGTGACACTGGCTCATGGATATAGCCAGAGGAGGGTTGGTTATAGGATCAGTGGTATCTGCATCAGTATAATAACACCCAGCACTATATAATGACACAGTAGTGACACTGTCACATGGGTATAGCCAGAGGAGGGCTGGTTATAGGATCAGTGGTATCTGCATCAGTATAATAACACCCAGCACTATACAAAGACACAGTAGTGACCCTGGCACATGGGTATAGCCAGAGGAGGGCTGGTTATAGGATCAGTGGTATCTGCATCAGTATAATAACACCCAGCACTATATAATGACACAGTAGTGACACTGGCACATGGGTATAGCCAGAGGAGGGCTGGTTATAGGGTCAGTGGTATCTGCATCAGTATAATAACACCCATCACTATATAATGACACAGTAGTGACAGTAGCACATGCGTATAGCCAGAGGAGGGCTGGTTATAGAATCAGTGGTATCTGCATCAGTATAATAACACCCAGCACTATATAATGTTTTTCATTTTAAATGTACCTTGGTGTCCTTCACTAAGGTCTGTACTTTACAGCCTTTGTTTATCCCTGGTAGTGCTCCCATGAAAAATCATTTTGTTCTGCTTTATGAACAAATAATTTCATTGTGTGTAATTGTATCATTTGTATTTTTGTTTCAACATTTAAAGACTTCTTTGCATAATTTATATTTTGGTTACTGCAATTAAGTTTTAGAGTTTAAAATGGGATTTAACCAATATAAGTAACTATTACAATTATATGGCATGAACAAACAGTGGCAATATAGCTCAAGTCTTCTTTAGATAGAACACTCCAAAAATGCTATAAAACTGGAATAAAAAAAATGTAATATTAATGTTGAATTCTGTCAGTGAAGTTAAGACACAAGGATAATTGTGTTATCTAATGCATTGGAGCAGCCTCAAAAATTCAACCAGAATCCATGCAAGATGCTTCACATGACTTTTCTAATGTACGGGATCAGAACCCATGTCACTAGGTCAGAGCACTAAATTAGAGGACCTTGGTTGGCACGTGACTCTCAGAGATTCCTGTGGGTTACTGCTATAGCCATACTGCTCACCCCTATCCTGCCTGTGAGAGACTATTTTCAATTTGTGCAAACGTGGGCCACACTGGCACAGATCATGGCCCCAGCACTTGGCAATATTTACCAATAGACGTCTAAATCTTCACCAGCCTTACCAGCTCTTGTGTTATTCTATGCAGATGGCTGATGAGACATTAGTTGGTTTTAGTGAATGGATTCCATAGCATAACAAACAAACTGGAGAGCTTCAAGATGCTGGAAAGAGCGTTAAGGGAATCTGCTCTGTGGGGAGACAGACAGCCTCCAGTTTCCACAGCTCCTCCTGTTTGTTGCTTATTACATTGCCGAATTATAGGCCTTTGTGTGACTATCTTCCCTCTCTCCAATGTCAGATTTACTCAGGTGGTCGGCTACAGGACACTTTCTGTGGTAATCGTTCCCCTAAGACCCTGAGAACTCAAAGCAACTCCGTGGACATTGTGTTCCAAACCGATGAGTCAGGAGACAGCCGGGGCTGGCGGCTGAAATACAGATCAGAGGGTGAGCTTACTTTTCTCTGCGTCTATTGCTGGGCAGGCAGGTCAGGTACAAAGTAAGAAAACATGGCAGATGTCAGGGCAGACAGTAAAGATACAGTGTCAGAAAAGCCAGGAGTCAGAGCAGACGGTAAAGGTACATAGTCAGAAGACAAGCCAAGAGTCAGAAAACATAACAGGAGTAAGATCAGGTAGCACAGTTACAGAGCCAGAAGACAAGTCAAGAGTCAGGGCAAGTAGCATAGGTTAAAAGACAGAAGGCAAGCTAGGAGTCAGAGCAGACAACTGCAACACAGGTACCGACTCAGAAGACAAGCCAAGAGTCAGGTGAAAATTCAGAGGTAAGGAAAGGCAGCACAAAGGCAGAGTCAGAAGACAACCCAGTAGTTAGGGCAAGTGGGGCAAGCACAAAGTCAAAAGAATTCCAAGAAATCAGGGTAGGCAACGCATGTACGGAGTCAGAAGACAAACCAGAAGTTAAGGTGAACAGCACATGAACAGAGTCAGAAGACAAGCCAGCAGTCAGGGTGAACAGCACAGGTACAGAGTCAGAAGAGAAGCCAGGAGTCAGGGCAGGCAGCACAGGTACAGAGTCAGAAGACAAGCAAGGAGTCAGGAAAGGCAACACAGGTATAGAGTCAGAAGACATACCAGGAGTCAGGGTAGGTAGCACAGGTACAGAGTCAGAAGGCAAACCAGGAGTCAGGTTAGGTAACACATGTGCAGTCAGAAGACAAGCCAAAAGTAAGGGCAGGCAGAACTGATACAATGATGAGTTGGAAGGAAATTCAGAGATAAGGACAAGGAGCACAAAGAATGAGTCAGAAGACCAGCCAGAAGTCAGAGCAGGTGGGACAAGCACAAAGTCAGAAGATAACCCAGAGGTCAGGGAAGGCAGCACAAGTAAAAAATCAAACAAGAAGTCAGGGCAGGCAACGCAAGTACAAATTCAGAAGACAAACCAGAAGTTAAGGTGAACAGCACATGAACAGAGTCAGAAGACAAGCCAGCAGTCAGGGTGAATAGCACAGATACAGAGTGAGAAGACAAGCCAGCAGTCGGGTGAATAGCACAGGTACAGAGTGAGATGACAAGCCAGCAGTCAGGGTGAATAGCACAGGTACAGAGTGAGAAGACAAGCCAGCAGTCAGGGTGAATAGCACAGATACAGAGTGAGAAGACAAGCCAGCAGTCAGGGTGAATAGCACAGGTACAGAGTGAGAAGACAAGCCAGCAGTCAGTGTGAACAGAACAGGTACAGAGTGAGATGACAAGCCAGCAGTCAGGGTGAATAGCACAGGTACAGAGTGAGAAGAGAAGCCAGCAGTCAGCGTGAATAGCACAGGTACAGAGTGAGAAGACAAGCCAGCAGTCAGTGTGAACAGAACAGGTACAGAGTGAGAAGACAAGCCAGCAGTCAAGGTGAATAGCACAGGTACAGAGTGAGAAGACAAGCCAGCAGTCAGGGTGAATAGCACAGGTACAGAGTGAGAAGACAAGCCAGCAGTCAGTGTGAACAGAACAGGTACAGAGTGAGATGACAAGCCAGCAGTCAGGGTGAATAGCACAGGTACAGAGTGAGAAGACAAGCCAGCAGTCAGTGTGAACAGCACAGGTACAGAGTGAGATGACAAGCCAGCAGTCAGGGTGAATAGCACAGGTACAGAGTGAGAAGACAAGCCAGCAGTCAGGGTGAATAGCACAGGTACAGAGTGAGAAGACAAGCCAGCAGTCAGGGTGAACAGAACAGGTACAGAGTGAGATGACAAGCCAGCAGTCAGGGTGAATAGCACAGGTACAGAGTGAGAAGACAAGCCAGCGGTCAGGGTGAATAGCACAGGTACAGAGTGAGAAGACAAGCCAGCAGTCAGGGTGAACAGAACAGGTACAGAGTGAGAAGACAAGCCAGCAGTCAGGGTGAACAGAACAGGTACAGAGTGAGAAGACAAGCCAGCAGTCAGGGTGAACAGAACAGGTACAGAGTGAGAAGACAAGCCAGCAGTCAGGGTGAATAGCACAGGTACAGAGTGAGAAGACAAGCCAGCAGTCAGGGTGAATAGCACAGGTACAGAGTGAGAAGACAAGCCAGCAGTCAGGGTGAATAGCACAGATACAGAGTGAGAAGACAAGCCAGCAGTCAGTGTGAACAGCACAGGTACAGAGTGAGAAGACAAGCCAGCAGTCAGGGTGAATAGCACAGGTACAGAGTGAGAAGACAAGCCAGCAGTCAGGGTGAATAGCACAGATACAGAGTGAGAAGACAAGCCAGCAGTCAGTGTGAACAGCACAGGTACAGAGTGAGAAGACAAGCCAGCAGTCAGGGTGAATAGCACAGGTACAGAGTGAGAAGACAAGCCAGCAGTCAGTGTGAACAGCACAGATACAGAGTGAGAAGACAAGCCAGCAGTCAGGGTGAATAGCACAGGTACAGAGTGAGAAGACAAGCCAGCAGTCAGGGTGAATAGCACAGGTACAGAGTGAGAAGACAAGCCAGCAGTCAGGGTGAATAGCACAGGTACAGAGTGAGAAGACAAGCCAGCAGTCAGGGTGAATAGCACAGGTACAGAGTGAGAAGACAAGCCAGCAGTCAGGGTGAATAGCACAGGTACAGAGTGAGAAGACAAGCCAGCAGTCAGGGTGAATAGCACAGATACAGAGTGAGAAGACAAGCCAGCAGTCAGTGTGAACAGCACAGGTACAGAGTGAGAAGACAAGCCAGCAGTCAGGGTGAATAGCACAGGTACAGAGTGAGAAGACAAGCCAGCAGTCAGTGTGAACAGCACAGATACAGAGTGAGAAGACAAGCCAGCAGTCAGGGTGAATAGCACAGGTACAGAGTGAGAAGACAAGCCAGCAGTCAGGGTGAATAGCACAGGTACAGAGTGAGAAGACAAGCCATCAGTCAGTGTGAACAGCACAGATACAGAGTGAGAAGACAAGCCAGCAGTCAGGGTGAATAGCACAGGTACAGAGTGAGAAGACAAGCCAGCAGTCAGGGTGAATAGCACAGGTACAGAGTGAGAAGACAAGCCAGCAGTCAGGGTGAATAGCACAGGTACAGAGTGAGAAGACAAGCCAGCAGTCAGTGTGAACAGCACAGATACAGAGTGAGAAGACAAGCCAGCAGTCAGGGTGAATAGCACAGGTACAGAGTGAGAAGACAAGCCAGCAGTCAGGGTGAATAGCACAGGTACAGAGTGAGAAGACAAGCCAGCAGTCAGGGTGAATAGCACAGGTACAGAGTGAGAAGACAAGCCAGCAGTCAGGGTGAATAGCACAGGTACAGAGTGAGAAGACAAGCCAGCAGTCAGGGTGAATAGCACAGGTACAGAGTGAGAAGACAAGCCAGCAGTCAGGGTGAATAGCACAGGTACAGAGTGAGAAGACAAGCCAGCAGTCAGGGTGAATAGCACAGGTACAGAGTGAGAAGACAAGCCAGCAGTCAGTGTGAATAGCACAGGTACAGAGTGAGAAGACAAGCCAGCAGTCAGGGTGAATAGCACAGGTACAGAGTGAGAAGACAAGCCAGCAGTCAGTGTGAATAGCACAAGTACAGAGTGAGAAGACAAGCCAGCAGTCAGTGTGAATAGCACAGGTACAGAGTGAGAAGACAAGCCAGCAGTCAGGGTGAATAGCACAGGTACAGAGTGAGAAGACAAGCCAGAATTCAGAGTAGGTAGCACAGGACTACATGTATACCTAATAATTCATTTTTAATCCTGCAGCTATTCAGTGACCTCAGCTAGCACATAACTACATGTATACCCAATAATGCGTCTGTACTTCTACTACAGCTATTCAGTGACCTCAGCTAGCACAGGACTACACGTATACCCAATAATGAGTCTGTACTTCTCCTACAGCTATTCAGTGACCTCAGCTAGCACAGGACTACACGTATACTTAATAATGAGTCTGTACTTCTACAGCAATTCAGTGACCTCAGGTAGCACATAACTACACATATACCCAATAATGAGTCTGTACTTCTCCTACAGCTATTCAGTGACCTCAGCAAGCACATGGCTACACGTATACCCAATTAGGAGTCTGTACTCCTACAGTTATTCAGTGACCTCAGTTAGCACATAACTACATGTATACCTAATAATGAGTCTGTACTTCTACAGCAATTCAGTGACCTCAGGTAGCACATAACTACATGTATACCCAATAATAAGTCTGTACTTCTCCTACAGCTATTCAGTGACCTCAGGTAGCACAGGACTACACGTATACCCAATAATGAGTCTGTACTCCTACAGCTATTCAGTGACCTCAGGTAGCACAGGACTACATGTATACCCAATAATGAGTCTGTACTTCTACAGCTATTCAGTGACCTCAGGTAGCACAGGACTACACGTATACCCAATAATGAGTCTGTACTCCTACAGCTATTCAGTGACCTCAGGTAGCACAGGACTACACGTATACCCAATAATGAGTCTGTACTCCTACAGCTATTCAGTGACCTCAGCTAGCACATAACTACATGTATACCCAATAATGAGTCTGTACTCCTACAGCTATTCAGTGACCTCAGCTAGCACAGGACTACACGTATACCCAATAATGAGTCTGTACTCCTACAGCTATTCAGTGACCTCAGCTAGCACATAACTACACGTATACCCAATAATGAGTCTGTACTCCTACAGCTATTCAGTGACCTCAGCTAGCACATAACTACACGTATACCCAATAATGAGTCTGTACTCCTACAGCTATTCAGTGACCTCAGGTAGCACAGGACTACATGTATACCCAATAATGAGTCTGTACTTCTACAGCTATTCAGTGACCTCAGGTAGCACAGGACTACACGTATACCCAATAATGAGTCTGTACTCCTACAGCTATTCAGTGACCTCAGGTAGCACAGGACTACACGTATACCCAATAATGAGTCTGTACTCCTACAGCTATTCAGTGACCTCAGCTAGCACATAACTACATGTATACCCAATAATGAGTCTGTACTCCTACAGCTATTCAGTGACCTCAGCTAGCACAGGACTACACGTATACCCAATAATGAGTCTGTACTCCTACAGCTATTCAGTGACCTCAGCTAGCACATAACTACACGTATACCCAATAATGAGTCTGTACTCCTACAGCTATTCAGTGACCTCAGCTAGCACAGGACTACACGTATACCCAATAATGAGTCTGTACTTCTACAGCTATTCAGTGACCTCAGCTAGCACATAACTACACGTTTACACAATAATGAGCATGTACTTCTCCTACAGCTATTCAGTGCCCGAGGCTTGCACCCCTTGATGACTTCAGCATCATTCGTCCTTGGCAAGATGAGTACAGGATGCATGAATATGTTACAGTGACTTGCAAGACTGGGTATAAACTAATGGAGGTGAGTGCAAGAAGTGCTTGTTATACTGTGCATGACCACAGGGCCAAACCGGATTTACACAAATCACAAACTGAAGCTTACTACACATGCCAGGTTCAAGGTCTGAAATCAGAGCTTCTTATACTAGATACAATTACCTTTAATTAGTTCACACAGAGTACAAGAACCAGAAACATGTTCCAAAACCAGCCATATGTAACAGACCAAATAAATAAACATATCATTGCAAAAGGTCTGCACACACGGGCTAGATTACCAGTGGAGCGCTATTTATCCCTCCTGCTTTTGCACTAACTCTGCTAGAAGCTTTTTGCAAGCATTAAATACCGCGCATATTACAAGTTAAAAGTAAAAAATGTTCGCTCATGTGCTAACCCGACACACAAAAAGCCAAAGTTAGAATATCGCGACCACGTTAACATATTCCCTATAAACTTCAACGAAGTGCGAAAAGTGGAAAAACATAATACATAAATACATATATACACACATATATATACATAATACATAAATACATATATACACAAATATATATATATATACATAATACATAAATACATATAAACACACATATAAATACATAAATACATATGTACACACATATAAACAATGTTTTATATATATATATATATATATATATATATATATATATATATATATATATATATATATATATTAATATACATATACATACACACACACATATATACATATTTAGACATGTATCCCTATGTTAAAGCCCATTGCACCCTTTTTTTCCCCTAACACCTGAGAACTCATATCTTTGAGCCCTTGTAACTTTTTTATGCAAATTTGTTTTTAATAAGTTTTATTAGACAGTGTTATTATGAGTGTAACTGTTCATTTATTTTTTATTTGTTTTGTGCAACTTTTTTGACTCACATAACAGTTAAACAGAGCTCTGAAGTCGGACTAACCCAGCAGGTGTTAAGTTAAATTGTGCTTGAACAAACTCATTTACTTTCAACTTGTAATATACATGCTACTTGCAACGCTCAAAAACACCCACAATAAGCCCCTTATCGCTCGGGCGCAACTATTGGCACGCCACTCATAATCTACCCCTAAATGTTTATTTATGCACAGTATATATCAGCAATTAAGGACCGCATTACAAAAAGGTCTCAGCACACAAATGTTTATATATCTGTCCTCAATACAGATTATAAAATTTTAACTTCAATTATAGCATCTAGGCTTTCGATCTCCTTCGATAAGATAATCCACCCCGATCAAACGGGCTTTATGAGTACTAGGAATTCTTCAAAAAATATACGTAAAGTCCTAACATGCATAGATTATATATATAATACTGATCAAGCCCAACAGATCCAATCAAAGCAAGATACAGCCTTAATTAGTCTCGATGCCGAAAAAGCGTTCTACGCAATTACGTGGAATCACTTATTTAGAGCGCTTGAGCAATTTGGCTTTAGAAATCAATTTATTCGATTCATACATAATATTTACAGGAATCCAATCTCATATTTGCTAGTTAATTCTAAGGTCTACCCATCTTTGACATTAGGTAGAGGTACTAGGCAAGGCTGCCCACTGTCGCCTTTCCTTTTTAATATTGCTTTAGAACCGCTAGCAATCTGGTTTAGGGACACAATTAATGGTATCAGATTTGGTTCGCAAATTTTAAAACTTCTAATCTATGCGGATGACTTATTGATATTCTTAGGAGATCCTGCTCAGGAAATCCCTATGGTCTTAAATAGTCTTAATACCTTTAGCTCTTTTTCTGGCTACAAAATTAATTCAAAGAAAAGTGAGTTAATGTTGATTAAAAAGGATAGCCGTTTAAAGTTTAATTTTCCTTTTAAAATATCGGAAACATTTAAATATCTAGGCATCCATATTCATGCTAATCCCAATTTTTGGTATAAGTTAAATATTCCCTCTCTTATTCAGAAAATTGAAATTGATCTAGAAAACTGGACTTCATTACCCATTTCATTGTCAGCCCGTGTCAGTGTTATCAAGACAATTATATTTACCCGTCTATTATACCCCTTATAGAATCTACCATTATTTATTTCTATGTCGGACCAACGTAAATTATATTCTATTTTTTCCAGATTTATCTGGAAAAACAAAAAAACACGCATTGCGCTTAGAAAATTAATGAATTCTCGTGATTCAGCTGGACTTGCGCTACCAAATATTCAACTTTATAACATTGCTTGCTTAGCCAAAATTGCCATAGATTGGTTAGCTGACACAAATATTTTTTCCTGCTCGATTATGGAAAATTATATGCTATCCCCTTTTTCTATCAAAGCCAGTCTGCACTATGCACCAAGGGATTTACCTTATAATATTAAGGGACTGATAACTATAAAAAATATTATTAAAGCCTGGCAGAAATTTTGTACTCTTATAGGAGTTGATTATTCTTTCTCTGAATTTCTCCCAATAATTGGCACAATTGATTTCTCTCCAGGTTATTCTCAGGCAGTTTTTAAGAAATGGGCCGATAAAGGACTCATTAATATATATCAAATCTTCCATGATGATGGTTATATTCGCTCATTTGAGTCTCTTGTTACACAATTTGGTCTACCTAGACAGGACATGTTTGCTTATTTCCAGTTAAGACATTATCTCAATAGCCATACCTGGGAGCTTAATCAGTGTCTAGCATGGTCTGATATCAAAAAATGCATTTTGAAATTTAAAGCAGGGTTATCTTCAATCTCTCTTATGTATGATATTATGCTCAATAAACAGAACCTACTCAGCCTTAATAATATTTTTGCTTCATGGTCGCGGGATTGCCCAAATTTGGAAGACGGAGAAATAAAAGCCAGCTGCATTCTAGTAAATAAATGTCGAATTCCATCAAGTTGGAAAGAATCACATTTCAAAATTATAAATAGATCTTATATAACGCCTGTAAGACTGTCAAAAATGTATATCTCACAATCTTCTAAATGCCCTTGCTGCTCACATCCCAAGGCCGATATATTACATATGTTTTATTTCTGCCCTAGATTAAAACAACTATGGAACAAACTTTAATTTTGGTTAAAAAACTTTTTTGGCATTGATATATTATTCAATCCAGAAAATATTATTTTTTTTAATATCCATATTACTGATTCCTCTCTGAGACTGAAAACCCTGGTATCTATTATTATGTCAATCAGACATCTTATAGCAAAAAATTGGAAATCGAAATCTGTTCCCTCCTTCTCTAAGGTTATTCAGGAAATACAGAATCAAATAATCTTCGAATCCTTCCATCTTAAATCTGCTAAAGAAAAAAAAAAAAAATTTTTTATTTCAGATTGGTTACCTGTAATCAAGTCTTATACGCCGCATATTCAAAAGCGTATCTTGTCTCCATTTTTAAGTTCAGATAGTTTTGCAGAATTTGTACTATATAATGAATTCCCAGCTTCTTGGGTCTCCTGCTATAGGGAATTGGAGCCCTATAAATATAGGTTAGGATTATTAGTTACGATAGGGATTAGGGAGCGGAGATAGGGGTGAGGGGGACTATTGTTTTTTTTTTGTTTTTTTTTTGCTTGTTAGGGAATTAGAAGTAAGCAAAAGGAAAAAATTAAGTTAATTTTGTCTAGATATTAACCAAGTAAGGGTGATAGATTTAAGCTTGTTAAGTTAAGGTATCTATGTTTTATAAATGATCATGTCAAGTTAACCTCAAGTTTAAGATACTATCTACTTATGCATATGAGATCTAAGCTTGTCAAGTTAAGATGGTATTTCTGTGCTATAAATTATTATTTCGGTTAATCTGTCACCTTGCCCGATGTGGCATATATTATTTGAGCTGCGATTTTTATGTTCGTTGACTCATTCAAATCTTATGTTCAAGTCACCAACTAAATACGGCTGAAAAATTTAAGTCTGTTAAGTTTAGGTTGATATCTAAGTACTATAAATGTTTATTTCAAGTCAATTTCATGTTTAAGATACTAACTTTTTATGTACTTAAGATTAAGCTGGTTAATTAAGATTGTCTTTTATGTGTTATATATGTTTATTTTTATCAAATTTGTCATTTTGCCCTGCGTGGCATATATTATTTGAGCCATGATTTCTCTGTTTGTTGACCTATTTAAATAAAATATAAAAAAGAATAAAAAAAAAAAAAAAGGTCTGAAATCACCTGAAATCAGAGCTTCTTATACTAGATACAATTACCTTTAATTAGTTCACACAGAGTACAAGAACCAGAAACATGTTCCAAAACCAGCCATATGTAACAGACCAAATAAATAAACATATCATTGCAAAAGGTCTGCACACACGGGCTAGATTACCAGTGGAGCGCTATTTATCCCTCCTGCTCTTGCGCTAACTCTGCTAGAAGCTTTTTGCAAGCATTAAATACCCCGCATATTAAAAGTTGAAACTAAAAAAAATGTTCGCTCATGTGCTAACCCGACACACAAAAAGCCAAAGTTAGAATATCGCGACCACGTTAACGTATTCCCTATAGACTTCAATGAAGTGCGAAAAGTGGAAAAACTTAATACATAAATACATATATACACACATATAAATACATAATGCATAAATACATATATATCCACATATAAATACATAATACATATATCCACGTATAAATACATAATACATATATACACACATATAAATACATAATACATAAATACACACATATAAATACATATATACACACATATAAATACATAATACATAAATACATATATACACACATATAAATACATAATGCATAAATACATATATAAATACATAATACATAAATACATATATATCCACATATAAATACATAATGCATAAATACATATATATCCACATATAAATACATAATACATATATCCACGTATAAATACATAATACATAAATACATATATACACACATAAATACATAATACATAAATACACATGTATACACATATAAATACATAAATACATATATACACACATATATAAATACATAATACATAAATACATATATACACACATATATATACATAATACATAAATACAATAAATACATATGTACACACATATAAACAATGTTATATATATATATATATTAATATACATATACATACACACACATATATACATATTTAGACATGTATCCCTATGTTAAAGCCCTTTGCACTCTTTTTTTCCCTAACACCTGAGAACTCATATTTTTGAGCCCTTGTACTTTTTATGCAAATTTTTTTTAATAAGTTTTATTAGACAGTGTTATTATGAGTGTAACTGTTCATTTATTTTTTATTTGTTTTGTGCAACTTTTTTGACTCACATAACAGTTAAACAGAGCTCTGAAGTCGGACTAACCCAGCAGGTGTTAAGTTAAATTTTGCTTGAACAAACTCATTTACTTTCAACTTGTAATATACATGCTACTTGCAACGCTCAAAAACACCCACAATAAGCCCCTTATCGCTCGGGCGCAACTATTGGCACGCCACTCATAATCTACCCCTAAATGTTTATTTATGCACAGTATATATCAGCAATTAAGGACCGCATTACAAAAAGGTCTCAGCACACAAATGTTTATATATCCACAGTATATATCAGTAATTAAGTGCTGCATTACAAAAGGTTTACACACACAATACATTTTCCTTCCTAAGATAGGGAGAGTCCACGGCTTCATTCCGTACTATTGGGAAATACAACACCTGGCCACCAGGAGGAGGCAAAGACACCACAGCCAAAGGCTTAAATATCGTTCCCACTTCCTCATTACCCCAGTCATTCTTTAACTGGAAATGCAACTATAGAAATTTGCAAAAAAGTGTACACACATTAGCACTCATACCTTGTATAGTTAGATTATATATGTTGCTGTGGTTAGTTTGTACGCAAGAAAAAACACATTAAAACATAAACTTTAATAAGATTATTAAAAACTGGGCTCACTTAAAAACCCTAGAAGGCTAGTACTTAGTATGAATGATTACGTCTGGAGTATACCAGACACTGATGAAGTTCTATATATATTTAAAAAGTGTTTAAGCAGAGCGCTGGTTAATAAACGGGATACCACACAACTTACAAGGGAGAAAAGATCCTTCTATCTTTTCAAAAATATGGTAGGAGTTTTGGTGGTAGTAAGTGCGCTAAAAGAAAGCTAAAGGTATCCAATTGTATCCAGTATTAAATAAAAGAGTTATAAAATATATATATAACAATGTGCAGAGTGTAATGCGTGTATTAGTGTTCCACAGTCAAAAAAGAAAGATAGGGTGTGCAGGGGGAAACAAGAGGACCTACAAATAAATAACAGTGTCCGTGAGAAAATAGTGGTTTTAAATACCTTGCTTAGGGAGGATGATAGTTCAGCGTTCTGTCAATAGTGTACTAATGATAAAATTAAAATCAGAGTATGTGACAATTAGTAGTGTAACCATATATTGGTATAATATTAAAAAGGATCAAGCAAATTGTTAGTGTATGTTAAAAAGAAACAATGCGTCAAATTTAAGTGAAAAAACTAAATATATCTAAAAAATTCCCTTGCAGCCTTAATCATATATCAAAAATATTTATTATACACAATCACAATCAAATTTAAAACAAAGGGACGTCTCCCCAGATAAAAATAATGAATAATAATAAAATCAGAATTAAAGCAAGTAAAAAAATTCCATACTCAATATTTAGTAAGCAAACTTAGCTGAAGAAATGTTTAATAATCCACTGTGTTATGCAGAGAGAGACAGTCTCTTATAGCATCAGAAACTTTCGTTGTTGCTTTATAGATAGGTTTTACTGACCAGGTTCAAGGTTTGGGAAATGTGTAGACTCCTTATAGCACAATACAGTCATTCAACTTTATTGGACTTAATGCTTTAAGATTCTTTCTACTTACTTCACCACTCGTGTGGCAACGATATCATCTGTACAGCTCCAAGTTTCCAAACTAAGTCAGTGCGCCGCGTGTATCTCGGCGTCTGACGTCATCGGCAAACTTCAACTGCTGCTACCGTGATAATCGGCTTTCTGGATATTGGAATCGCAGGTTGTTTTGGAGATAATCACTCTTTGTATTTCAAACGGAGGTAGTTCCCTGCACTTAGTGCTAATTGCACGCAGGAAAAAAGGAGGATGTTGAAAAATGTAGATAACCCGGGTTAATAAGTAAAGTTGAGAGAATCCTTAGATATAGAATGTCCTCATTCAAGTTGTTATATGTCAGATAACACAGCCACTCAGATCAACGCGTTTCGCTCGCCAGGGAGCTTTTTCAAGATACGAGCGAAACGCGTTGATCTGAGTGGCTGTGTTATCTGACATATAACAACTTGAATGAGGACATTCTATATCTAAGGATTCTCTCAACTTTACTTATTAACCTGGGTTATCTACATTTTTCAACATCCTCCTTTTTTCCTGCGTGCAATTAGCACTAAGTGCAGGGAACTACCTCCGTTTGAAATACAAAGAGTGATTATCTCCAAAACAACCTGCGATTCCAATATCCAGAAAGCCGATTATCACGGTAGCAGCAGTTGAAGTTTGCCGATGACGTCAGACGCCGAGATACACGCGGCGCACTGACTTAGTTTGGAAACTTGGAGCTGTACAGATGATATCGTTGCCACACGAGTGGTGAAGTAAGTAGAAAGAATCTTAAAGCATTAAGTCCAATAAAGTTGAATGACTGTATTGTGCTATAAGGAGTCTACACATTTCCCAAACCTTGAACCTGGTCAGTAAAACCTATCTATAAAGCAACAACGAAAGTTTCTGTTGCTATAAGAGACTGTCTCTCTCTGCATAACACAGTGGATTATTAAACATTTCTTCAGCTAAGTTTGCTTACTAAATATTGAGTATGGAATTTTTTTACTTGCTTTAATTCTGATTTTATTATTATTCATTATTTTTATCTGGGGAGACGTCCCTTTGTTTTAAATTTGATTGTGATTGTGTATAATAAATATTTTTGATATATGATTAAGGCTGCAAGGGAATTTTTTAGATATATTTAGTTTTTTCACTTAAATTTGACGCATTGTTTCTTTTTAACATACACTAACAATTTGCTTGATCCTTTTTAATATTATACCAATATATGGTTACACTACTAATTGTCACATACTCTGATTTTAATTTTATCATTAGTACACTATTGACAGAACGCTGAACTATCATCCTCCCTAAGCAAGGTATTTAAAACCACTATTTTCTCACGGACACTGTTATTTATTTGTAGGTCCTCTTGTTTCCCCCTGCACACCCTATCTTTCTTTTTTGACTGTGGAACACTAATACACGCATTACACTCTGCACATTGTTATATATATATTTTATAACTCTTTTATTTAATACTGGATACAATTGGATACCTTTAGCTTTCTTTTAGCGCACTTACTACCACCAAAACTCCTTCTATATATATTTGCAGTGTGGTTAGATGGTTGTGTTCTGATTCACTCAAGTATAATTATTTTGTGTATAATTTGACACAATATACATCTATTTCCACACGCCAGACCCGTGTTCAGTTCTTTGAGAAAGAAATTTGTTGTTCACTAATTGTGTTGCAAAACTTAGGTTTAATTCCAAAGTTGCTACTGGATTCTATATGCTCCCTGAAGTTAACTTCTTCTAGTAATGAGCTTGAGATAGGTCAGTTGTGATCAGCTTGTGCACTTTAAGATGGGATAAATCAATAATAAATTATAACTGATCTTGTAATGTATCAGTTTAAAATAGCACATCAATATAGAAGAACTTGCTAATATCTTATTCAGGTGCAATCTCATTAGCTGTTACCAACCGTGATATTACAATGTTTCTATTGCAATAAAGAAGCAACTAGGTTTAAAAGCCCTTATGTATGAGCGATATAGAAAATTAAATAGTTTGTTCTTAATTTGTCTTAGCTTGTGCTATAGAGCTCGATTATTTGTTTATCCGTAGCATCATATTAATACAATCTTGTTTAGAAGTCATACGTCGTTATCAATATCACTCTCTTGATACAGCAATAGTGTTGCCTGTTGTACCTATTTAATGGCTTCGTGTTGAAGAACCATTCAAATTAGAGTGTTATAAAATGTTTTGTGTGTATTCACTCCTAGGTTGTCAGGTTGTAAACATTAGTTCATTTAGTATTATAGTAAACCATTATGTCCTGAATATGTAACCATAGGGCAGAAATATATCTGTTAATTAATATAAAGAAACAAACGGTTCTTGTGTTATAATACATGTGCTCCTAGGTTAACAGGTTGTAAATATTAGTTCATTTTACATTGTAGTAAACTATCATATCCTGAATATACAACCGTAGGGTAGAAATATGTCTGTTAATATAAAAAAACCAAACAATTCTCATATGATGCATTCAAATACTAAGGCAGTGTTACAAACTTGTCACTGCAGCGTATTTTGTAAAGAGACAAAAAATTGAATACTACTCACTATATTGTTGTGATACTGGGTTAAGTTCAAACCCTATTATTCCCCTTTATAGTGTAATTTGTTGTATAACAATTATCTTTAAATATATGTAACCATCATGTTACATTTATATACCACGTGAAATAACAAAAGATGGTTTTATAAAAACTCTAATTTCTCCTATATGATATCTTAACAAGATCGTAGAAATCATTCACATTAAAGTTCTATAGTGTAGCACTTACGTAGTGCAATAGTGAGATAAATAAGTTGTAGCAAACACAATTAAATGCGGTAAATAATTGTTCAGAGAGGAACAGTTTGCTGAATCGCTATTTGCAAGAGAAATAATTCTCAAATTCAGTACTCTACAGCTGTTCCTCCGTAATAAGAACTGACTAGCTAATCTGAGTATATGTTGAACATCAGCTCAGATATCAAATTTAAATAACTTGACTAGCACTTTCTAGATTAAAACTGAGGGGTCCTAGGAGCAGGGGATATTGTTAATCAGTACACAGCACCTAAGGGCATCATTACTATTATTATTAAGGCCAATGCCGATATATTAATTAAGCCCCCCTTGCCATACCCATAGGAGTGCCATCACACCCCCCCTCTTTTTTGATCCCAGTCATTCTTTGCCTTTTGTCACATTAGGAGGTGGCAGATTAGTGTCAGGAGATTCGAAGGGTCCTGAAAAAGGGTATCTGCCCTTCGAGATAGGACTGGAGTTTTAAGTAGTCATTTCAACCTCTCTGTGAGAGTATGAGATGAGATGAAAGTTAGAGACTCGAAATGCAGGGAAAGTTTTTCTGCGAAACCATCCAGACTACTGCTAACAGCTCCTAAGCAATCAGTGTTGACGAGTTTCACTGCCTGCTTTTTCTCACTCAAGTCCATGTCAGAATTTTTACACATAAAACGCTCTAACAGGGTCACAGTGTGGCTCCTTTAAACCTTGATAGGATCCAGGGTTAATATCCTCTGAAGGGGGTTTATTGAACAGTTGGGGTTAATTAATCAGTGTATTAATTATTCACATGCTGCTTTGTGTGATTTTTTCCTGGGCTGATAGACTGTGTGTTTTTGGCTGGACCAAACAGGTTTCACTTTTAAGTTTCACTTTCGTTTTTGAAAGTGTTGCACAGCTCCTATTACTCGCTGTACTTGTAATAACAGGGGAAGTACTGTCTTGCACTCCATGTCACCGGGTGTGGTCTATTTTCATTTCCTCAATTCCGGCTGAGACTTGAACCTGAGGAGAGCATTTCCTCTGTTAACTGTCTAAGTCTAGGAGGTGGTGAGTGCCCCAGCCATTGGGAGTATAAAGGTGCAGTTTTCTATAATAAAAAACGTTTTTATTTGTGTCCTTCTGTGGGTATAACCTGAGCTATGGAGGACTCTGACATGTTAGAAAGTACTCCTTCTGTACTAAATCACACTTGTTTATATTGTGAGGAGGCTGTGGATTTCCAACTGACTCAATTATGTTCCACATGCCTTAACACCGTTATAAAGTCTAAGAAGGGAGACAAGCCTGCTAAGGCTCTTAGTCCCTCTGAGTCATCTACCTCTCAGGACTCGGCATCCCGTGAGATTACTACCTTTGCTACATTATCCACTCCACATGCAGTTCCCCGTAGCACATCTAATCTTCTTTCCTTCTTTCAGAGGGGGCCTTCTTCCTGCAGACTTTGCAGCGCAGTTACAAACGGTGGTGTCTGCGGCCCTCGGTGCATTACCTTGCTCTAACAAGCGCAAAAGAAAGGTTAAACATAGCTTTCCTGACCCGGAGTCATCTAAATATCGGATTTAGCTATTATGTCCCAGTTATCCGATGATGAGTTAACCTCTGTAGCTTCAGAGGGTGAACTTTCTGGGTTGGAGTCCTTAGCGTCTAAGCCTCCTTTTGCAGAGGAACCGTCCTTTAGATTTAAAATTGAGCACTTGCATTTTTTTTATCAAAGGAGGTTCTGTCTACGTTAGAGGTTCCAGAGGCCGCGCTGCCTGAAGAATCTATGATACCTAAATTTGACAGAGTTTACAAAGACAGGAAAGTTCCTTTGACTTTTCCTGTGGTTAAGATGGTGAACATTATTAAGAAAAATCAAGAACTGGAGAAGAATAACGATGGCACTACATAGGTTGTTGCCATTAATAATTTCTATGGAATTTGACCTTCATATAAGGCTGATTATTCAAAAATTATTGGGCGGGTGCTGTACACTACACAGAGTTACTATGCAAAAAAAAATTTCCAGTACAAGACTGAAAAAGAATGTACATATATAGCACTCAACAAGCCTGTATTCTAGGATGATAACACAAGTAGTAGCAGAAAGGAGATGTATTGGTATAAATGTCTGGTTCGAGACGTGTAAAACTTAACTTTTATTAATTTTAATCAACATAAAAAAGGGAAACAAACAGACCCTAAGTATTAAAAGCACAGTGGCGGCGAATCTGGGAATTATAGGTAATGGGGTCAATAAAAAGCTCTACCTATTTGGTCAGAATGAGTCTCAGAGTATATAAATAAATGACCTCCAGTCAAACTGTAGTGAGTTTGCTTTATTTCTCAAAATGAAGAAATATATATGAGTACTATAGTGGAAGGATTCCAACCTAAAATAATATTAAGGTAACTGATCCACATTCATAATAAGAGGGGAACCAGTATGCTATTGTCTGTTGGATTAATAAATCCCCCTGTCAATGTATCAGGACAGTAGGCTAATATATACAAACAGTGTACCAATATGGTCAGTGTGCTTCACTGGTGTTATGGACAAATATCCAACTACAGAGCCCAAATACTGGGAAGAAAAAAGGATGTGTACTTTGTATAGCAGGACCACACACGCTGGAAATGATATAAATACTATCACCCTGGGGTGTAAATCTTCCATTAAATTATAATGTTGGGTAATAAATGTGCAACATCTAGTATATTATATATCAGCAAATATCTTACTGCAATACCAGTGCGCTGTGGATAAATATCACACTGCAGCGCTGGTGTAAGAATATTGTTGGTGTTGGAATTAAATGGGTTAACTCATTTGTGATGATAGTCAGTGTGATTCACTTATGTAGTTAGTAAACATCCGATTTCAGAACTGATTAGTGACTCAAAATTAAATAACTGTATACTATTGTAAACCCCAAGGGGACTGAAGAGTCTTTGATACGTATCAGCATTACATATGATATGAATAGTCAGTTATTTAGTATCAGGTATTAT
This sequence comes from Bombina bombina, assembly GCF_027579735.1. NCBI lineage: Eukaryota > Metazoa > Chordata > Amphibia > Anura > Bombinatoridae > Bombina > Bombina bombina. Next base: position 277,456,755 of record NC_069507.1, read on the forward strand.
TTATGGTATCAGTTATTCAGCACATAGTATATTACGAGTGTGTAAATAACCTACTAGTTGTAATAATATACAGTGAACAAATGTCACATTAACTCACTAGTAATGAGAGGTTGTTATATTAAACGAAAACCACTATGTGCTTGTAGGTCCTAAATATAAACTCCTGTACTGACGTGATAAGTATAAAGTACAATAACACTGTAGCGCAAAATGCCACTAAAAGCGCCACTCAAAGTGAGACTGGCAGAAATGAAATTTATAGGTAATAGGATAGAGCAATCAACGACTGTATTAATGGTCAGCCATCAACATTGTAACTAATTATAATATAGAAGTCTTTTAGGCAGCCATTACATTTAAATTAGAAACAACCAGGATGCCGTTACTGCTATTTAAAAAACGTCTCGAACCAGGCATTTATACCAATACATCTCCTTTCTGCTACTACTTGTGTTATCATCCTAGAATACAGGCTTGTTGAGTGCTATATATGTACATTCTTTTTCAGTCTTGTACTGGAATTTTTTTTTTTTGCATAATTAAGAACAAATGGGAAAGAATTGTTTTTTCCTTTTCCCCCTCGTCTACTTTTAAAAAGTTGTATTTGGATTTGTGGGGCTCCATTCCTAAGGTGGATGGTGCTATCTCTATGCTTGCTAAATATACTGCTATACCTCTTGAGGAAAGTTCTTCGTTCAGAGAGCCGATGGATAAGAAAATGTCAAACCTTTCTGAGAAAGATGTTTCAACATATGGGTTTATTGTTTCAACCGGCGGCTGCAGTTGCCGGAGTGGCTACCTACTGGTGAAACTCTTTGTCTGAACTCATTGAGGTGGAGTCTCCCCTTGAGGATATTCACGACAGAATTAAAGCTCTGAGAATTGCTAATTCTTTTATCTGTGATGCGAACATGCTACTTATTCGCCTAAATGCAAAGGCCTCTGGCTTTGCGGTCCTAGCCCGTCGGGTGCTCTGGTTGAAGTCTTGGTCTGCGGATATGATTTCTAAGTCCAGACTCCTTTCTCTTCCCCTCAAGGGAAAGATTTTATTTGGTCCAGACCTGGACTCCATTATTTCTATGGTTACCAGAGGCAAAGGTGCCTTCCTACCACAAGATAAGAAGAACAAGTCTAAGGGACAACAATCTTCTAATTTTCGTTCCTTTCATTCTGACAAATCCCAACAAAAACAATCCTCTTCCAAGCCCGAGCAACCCAAGAGTACTAGGAAGCTAGCTCAGTCCTGGAATAAATCCAAGCAGAATAAGAAGCCCGCCGAAAACAAATCCGTGATCGGATCATGTAGGGGCAGACTGTCTCTTTTTTCAAACGCCTGGTTCAAAGACGTACTGGTTAAGGTTTTCTTACGAATTGTCTAACACACACTTTAGGAATTATAGTAGTATCAACATATTATATGAACAAGATCAAGTTATTTTTTGGGTCCAATTGGTCTACACTGCACTGATTTTGAGTCAACTTCACAGTTATATTTTTTCTGAGACCCTAAGACTTGCCCCCACAGGGCCACTGGTATGATCTATCAGACTAAATACATAGAAATAATGGCAAATTAAATAGCACATCTAGGCAGTTTCCTTTTGTGACGGTGCGAGTGATTCTGCTATGAATCACGCTTGGCCGGGCCCATTTTGGTCTCCATTACACTGTGATTGGAGCACAGGTACACACCCCTATACACACGTAGGTCTCCCAGAGGTGGAGACTGAATGGCAGTGATGCCATGAATATTTGTCACACACAAACACAGCTTGCAGCTTTCCTCAAAACAATTGTTTCCTCTGCTGAAATCGATCGGTCCACTAGCACTACAAAGGCAGGTGTAACCTTTATCTGACATGTTAATACTAACTTAAGGTTAACTGATGTTTTTATATCTCAAATTTTGATTAATAAGTCAATCTCTAACTATTTGCCCCATCATCTGAGACTTCAGTAAATATATTAAGTTGGTGTACCCTGGAGTATTAATGGGTTTATATGGCTTTATTGTGTTGAGAGCAATAAGTTCGCATTAGGAATATATATACCTGTACCAATATGTGAGCACTTGAAAATGTGGAGGGAGGGGAGGGGGTGAGGGGATGTAGGTTGTACATATTATAATGTTGGTATTTTTAATTGCATATTTTTTACTTTGTTGGTTGCATTATTTGATGTTATCTATATATGCTAAGCCATTGTTTATTTTGGTTGCCATGGCAAATGACTATTTTGTAAACCATATGTTTTTCTTTCTTTTGCATCTGTGAGGTCATTGTTTACCTTTGTTTCTATAACCACCAATTGTGAACACACACAGATGAGATCAATTAATGACTAGACCTATCAGAGAATGTTTGCTACCCTTTATATAGCAAGTGTATTTCAATTGTTTGTATCATAGCCTGAGGAAACAGCCATTTGAAGGCTAAGAAACGCGTCGCTTTTTAATAAAGAATATTTTTATTATACACTTGCTTTTTTACTATTCACTGATCTCTGTAGTGTATTACACCAATACACCATTGTTTTTGGGCCCCTTTGGAACAAGTTTGCTGCTGCCTGCTGCTTGCTGGTGTTTTCAGTCAGTTGGGTGGCTGCGAAGTCCCAGTCTGCTGTTACTGCACCTGGAGGTGCTTCCCTTCCTGTAAGTGCAATCAATCTATTTCCTTTTTGCCCTTGTTCCAATGTTACTGGGCTATGGTTGTTTGCTCTTTGTGTCTATACAGGTTATAGGAGTGCTCCCTTAAGGTATCTTTGACCGGACATTGTTGCTGGTTGCATACAGTGAGCTGGACCTCTGTGAAGTTCCAATATGCCCCACTAGCACCGTTGGGTGCTACAACTTTGTGAGTATAATTTGATATCCTGCACCATTTTACATTTGTTTGGTGGTACTAGGCCATGGTGGTGCCTCTGTTCTTTTTCTGCAGATCACGATACATCAGGATTTGACCGTCCTTTGACCGTCCCAGAGAGCTGCCTCAATTTGGATTAATTGGACTTTTTTGTTCTGTTGTCGTATGGTTTTTTATATATATATTTTATCTATTTTAGCACTGTAGTTATTATTGTTATTTTATTTAGTGTTAGGAAACGCCTCCTTTGGGTTTGTGTGTACTTCTGTACACCCAATCTCTTTTCCATAGCAAGTGGGGGATGCTGGAGATAGATCTCATGGTGTCCCGTTTCAATACCAAGCTACCCAGGTACGGGTCGAGGGATCCTCAAGCAGATCTAATATATGCACTAGCAGTGCCCTGGAGGTTCAAACTCATATATCTTTTTCTGCTTCTTCCTCAAGTGGTGACTCACATCAAGCAGGAGCAGGTATCAGTAACCCTGATTGCTCCATTGTGGCTGCGAAGGACGTGGTTCGCAGATCTAGTGGGGATGTCCTCATCTCCTCCGTGGAAGTTACCTTGTTGCAGAGACCTTCTGATACAAGGTCCATTTGTTCCTCAAAATCTAGATTCTCTGTGGCTGACTGCATGGAGATTGAATGCTTAGTCTTAGCCAAGAGAGGTCATTGATACTCTTATTCAAGCTCATAAACCAGTTACTCGGCGTATCTACCACAGGGTGTGGAGGACCTACTTATTCTGGTGTGAAGAGCGTGGTTTTTCCTGGCACAGAGTTAAGGTTGCCAGAATCGTATCTTCTCTCCTGGATGGGCTGGAGAAGGGCTTTTCTGTTAGTTCCCTGAGGGGACAAATTTCAGCCCTGTCGGTTTTATTGCACAAGAGACTGGCTGAGCTTCCAGAAGTGCAGTCCTTTGTTAAGGCTCTGTTTAGGATCAGACCTGTGTTTAGATCTGGGGCTTCTCCTTGGAGCTTAAATCTTGTTCTTCGGGTTTTGCAACAGGTTCCGTTTGAGCCTCTGTATTCTGTTGACATTAAATTTTGGCTATTGCCTCTGCGTGCAGAGTTTCTGAGATCTCTGCTTTGCAATGTGAGCCCCCTTATCTGATTTTTCATGCAGATAAGGCAGTTTTACGTACTAAATTAGGTTTTCTTCCTAAGGTTGTGTCAGATCGCAACATCAGTCAGGAGATTGTGGTTCCTTCCTTGTGTCCTAATCCTTCTTCATCGAAGGGACGCTTACTTCACAATTTGGATGTGGTTCATGCCTTCAAGTTCTATCTCCAGGCTACTAAGGAGTTTAGACAATCTTCCTCTTTGTTTGTTGTCTATTCGGGGAAGCGTAAGTGGCAAAAGGATACTTCCACTTCCCTATCTTTTTGGCTAAGGAGTGTCATCCACTTAGCTTACGAGACAGCGAGACATCGTCCTCCTGAGAGGATAACAGCTCATTCCACTAGAGCAGTGGCTTCCTCTTGGGCCTTTAAGAATGAGGCCTCTATGGATCAGATTTGTAAGGCAGCTACCTTGTCCTCCTTACATACCTTTTCAAAATTTTACAAGTTTGATGTTTTTGCTTCAGCTGAAGCAGCTTTCGGGAGAAAAGTTTTGCAGGCTGTGGTGCCCTCAGAATAGGTTCCACCTCTTTCTTTTTTGTTCCCTCCCGTTATTCATTCAGTGTCCTCTGGAGCTTGGGAATAGTTTTCCTAACAGTAAGAAATGAAGCGGTGGACTCTCCCTATCTTAGGAAGGAAAACACAATATATGTTTACCAGACAAATTCCTTTCTTTCCGGATAGAGAGAGAGTCCACGGCCCCTGCCCGTTTTTTCTAGTCTATTGGTGGTCCCCTATTATTTATTTTATTCTTCTGGCACCATTTATGCCCTAATGTTTCTCCTACTTTTCCTTGTTCCCTCGGCAGAATGACTGGGGTACTGAGGAAGTGGGAAGGATATTTAAGCCTTTGGCTGGGGTGTCTTTGCCTCCTCCTGGTGGCCAGGTGTTGTATTTCCCAACAGTAAGGAATGAAGTTGTGGACTCTCCCTATCCGGAAGGAAAGGAATTTATCTGGTAAGCATAAATTATGTTTTTCATATTTACACAGTATATATCAGTAATTAAGCACCACATTACAATAAGTCTAAGCACGCAAATGTTTATATATGCACATTATATATCAGTAATTAAGTGCTGCATTACAAAAGATCTGCACACACAATAAGGGCTAGATCACAAGTGGAGCTCTACCTTTATTTATCGATAGCACTAGGAGCGTAAACGCGATCGCAAGGTTGCAGTGTTTTTTACGCTCAAATTTATATTACAAGTGGACCACTATCAAAATTACCACAAAATTGTTTGTGCGAACTCGCAGTAATTTACTCTCCCATAGTAAGCTATTTTATTACAAGTTGAAAGAGAACCTTCCAAGATAACAATTTAATGTCAACGGAATGCAGAGGCTCAAACGGAACCTGTTGCAAAACCCAAAGAACAAGATTTAGGCTCCAACGAGGAGCCCCAGATCTAAGTGTAAACGCATTTACCGATCAAACTTTTTACGCAATTTTAAAGTTCGCGTAAAGAGTTTGTGTAGGTGAAATAGTTACACTACACACACTATTAACCCCTAAACCGCCATCTCCCCACATTGCAGAAGTACCTAAACACACTATTAACCCCCAAAACCTCAAGCCCCCCACATCGCAAAGTAATATACTACACTATTAACCCCTAAAGCGCCGGCCCTCCACATCGCAAATTTGTAAATGAACATCTGAACCCCGTAACCTAACACTAACTAACTTAAAAAAATAAAACACTTGCCTGTAAAAAATAATAAATAAAACCTAATCTTACCTATAAAGAAAAAAACTAACATTACTTTAAAAATAAAAGAAAACATAACATTACTAAAAGGAAAAAAAACTAACATCACAAAAACATAATTTATGTAAGAACTTACCTGATAAATTCATTTCTTTCATATTGGCAAGAGTCCATGAGCTAGTGACTTATGGGATATACAATCCTACCAGGAGGGGCAAAGTTTCCCAAACCTCAAAATGCCTATAAATACATCCCTCACCACACCCACAATTCAGTTTAACGAATAGCCAAGTAGTGAGGTGATAAAGAAAGGAGTAGAAAGCATCAACAAAAGAAATTTGTAAATAATTGTGCTTCAAAAAATCATAACCACCATAAAAAGGGTGGGCCTCATGGACTCTTGCCAATATGAAAGAAATGAATTTATCAGGTAAGTTCTTACATAAATTATGTTTTCTTTCATGTAATTGCCAAGAGTCCATGAGCTAGTGACGTATGGGATAGCAATACCAAGATGTGGATCTCCCCTCAAGAGTCACTATAGGGAATAAAATAAAAACAGCCATTTTTTCGCTGAAAAAATTAATCCACAACCCAAAAAAATAAGTTTATTTTCATAATTGAAAGAAAAAAAACTTAAAACAAAAGCAGAAGAATCAAACTGAAACAGCTGCCTGAAGAACTTTTCTACCAAAAACTGCTTCCGAAGAAGCAAATACATCAAAACGGTAGAATTTAGTAAATGTATGAAAAGAAGACCAAGTTGCTGCTTTACAAATCTGATCAACTGAAGCTTCATTCTTAAAAGCCCACGAAGGGGAGACTGATCTAGTAGAATGAGCTGAAATTCTCTGAGGCGGGGCCTGACCCGACTCCAAATAAGCTTTATGAATCAAAAGTTTCAACCAAGAAGCCAAGGAACTAGCAGAAGCCTTCTGACCTTTCCTAGGACCAGAAAATATAACAAATAGACTGGAAGTCTTCCTGAAATCTTTAGTAGCTTCCACATAATATTTCAAAGCTCTTACCACATCCAAAGAATGTAAGGATCTTTCCAAAGAATTCTTAGGATTAGGACATAAGGAAGGGACAACAATTTCTCTATTAATGTTGTTAGAATTCACAACCTTAGGTAAAAATTGAAAAGAAGTCTGCAAAACTGCCTTATCCTGATGAAAAATCAGAAAAGGAGACTCGCAAGAAAGAGCAGATAGCTCAGAAACTCTTCTAGCCGAAGAGATGGCCAAAAGGAACAACACTTTCCAAGAAAGTAGTTTAATGTGCAAGGAATGCATAGGTTCAAATGGAGGAGCCTGTAAAGCCTTCAGAACCAAATTAAGACTCCAAGAAGGAGAAATTGATTTAATGACAGGCTTAATACGAACTAAAGCCTGTACAAAACAGTGTATATCAGGAAGTATAGCAATCTTTCTGTGAAATAAAACAGAAAGAGCAGAGATTTGTCCTCTCAAGGAACTTGCAGACAAACCCTTATCCAAACCATCCTGAAGAAACTGTAAAATTCTAGGAATTCTAAAAGAATGCCAGGAGAATTTATGAGAAGAACACCATGAAATGTAAATCTTCCAAACTCTATAATAAATCTTTCTAGAGACAGATTTACGAGCTTGTAACATAGTATTAATCACTGAGTCAGAGAAACCTCTATGACTTAGTACTAAGCGTTCAATTTCCATACCTTCAAATTTAATGATTTGAGATCCTGATGGAAAAACGAACCTTTAGATAGTAGGTCTGGCCGTAATGGAAGTGGCCAAGGCGGGCAACTGGACATCCGAACCAGATCCGCATACCAAAACCTGTGTAGCCATGCTGGAGCCACCAGCAACACAAATGATTGTTCCATGATGATTTTGGAGATCACTCTTGGAAGGAGAACTAGAGGCGGAAAAATGTAAGCAGGATGATAACACCAAGGAAGTGTCAGCGCATCCACTGCTTCCGCCTGAACATCCCTGGACCTGGACAGGTATCTGGGAAGTTTCTTGTTTAGATGAGAGGCCATGAGATCTATCTCTGGAAGACCCCACATCTGAACAATCTGAGAAAATACATCTGGATGGAGAGACCACTCCCTTGGATGTAAAGTCTGGCGGCTGAGATAATCCGCCTCCTAATTGTCTACACCTGGGATATGTACCGCAGAGATTAGACAGGAGCTGGATTCCGCCCAAGCAAGTATCCGAGATACTTCTTTCATAGCTTAGGGACTGTGAGTCCCACCATGATGATTGACATATGCCACTGTTGTGATATTGTCTGTCTGAAAACAAATGAACAGTTCTCTCTTTAACAGAGGCCAAAACTGAAGAGCTCTGAGAATTGCACAGAGTTCTAAAATATTTATTGGTAATCTTGCCTCTTGAGATTTCCAAACCCCTTGTGCTGTCAGAAATCCCCAAACAGCTCCCCAACCTGAAAGACTCGCATCTGTTGTGATCACAGACCAGGTTGGCTGAACAAAAGAAGCCCCTTGAACTAAACAATGGTGATCTATCCACCATGTCAGAGAGTGTCGTACATTGGGATTTAAGGATATTAATTGTGATATATTTGTATAATCCCTGCACCATTGGTTCAGCATACAAAGCTGTAGAGGTCTCATGTGAAAACGAGCAAAGGGGATCGCATCCGATGCTGCAGTCATGAGACCTAAAACTTCCATGCACATAGCCACTGAAGGGAATGACTGAGAATGAAGGTGCCGGCAGGCTGCAACCAATTTTAAACGTCTCTTGTCTGTTAGAGACAGAGTCATGGACACTGAATCTATCTGGAAGCCTAAAAAAGGTGACCCTTGTCTGAGGAATCAAGAAACTTTTTGGTAAATTGATCCTCCAACCATGTTTCTGAAGAAACAACACTAGTTGATTTGTGTGAGATTCTGCAGTACGTAAAGACTGAGCTAGTACCAAGATATCGTCCAAATAAGGAAACACCGCAATACCCTGTTCTCTGATTAGAGAGAGTAGGGCACCCAGAACCTTTGAAAAGATTCATGGAGCTGTTGCTAGGCCAAATGGAAGAGCAACAAATTGGTAATGCTTGTTTAGAAAAGAGAATCTCAGAAACTGATAATGTTCTGGATGAATCGGAATATGAAGGTATGCATCCTGCAAGTCTATTGCGGACATATAATGTCCTCGCTGAACAAAAGGCAGTATAGTCCTTATAGTCACCATCTTGAAAGTTGGTACTCTTACATAACGATTCAAAATTTTCAGATCCAGAACTGGTCTGAATAAATTTTCATTTTTTGGGACAATGAATAGATTTGAATAAAAACCCAAACCTTGTTCCTGAAGAGGAACTGGCATGATTACCCCTGAAGACTCCAGGTCTTAAACACACTTCAGGAAAGCCTGAGCTTTTACTGGATTTGCTGGGATACATGAGAGAAAAAATCTTCTCACAGGAGGTCTTACTCTGAATCCTATTCAATACCCTTGAGAGATAATGCTCTGAATCCATTGATTTTGGACAGATTTTATCCAAATATCCTTGAAAAACCTTAATCTGCCCCCTACCAGCTGAGCTGGAATGAGGGCCGCACCTTCATACGGACTTAGGGGCTGACTTTGGTTTCCTAAATGGCTTGGATTTATTCCAATTTGAGGAAGGCTTCCAATTGGAAGCAGATTCCTTGGGGGGAGGATTGAGTTTTTGTTCCTTATTCTGACGAAAGGAACGAAATGGTTAGAAGCCTTAGATTTACCCTTAGGTTTTTTATCCTGAGGCAGAAAAACTCCCTTTCCCCCAGTGACAGTTGAAATAATAGAATCCAACTGAGAACCAAATAAATTATTACCTTGGAAAGAAAGAGATAGTAATCTAGATTTAGATGTCATATCAGCATTCCAAGATTTAAGCCACAAAGCTCTTCTAGCTAATATAGCTAAAGACATGGATCTAACATCAATTTTGATAATATCAAAAATGGCATCACAAATAAAATGATTAGCATATTGCAGTAAGCGAATAATGCTAGATAAGTCAGACTCCAATTCCTGTTGCGCTAAATTCTCCAACCAGAAAGTTGATGCAGCCGCAACATCAGCCAAAGAAATTGCAGGTCTGAGAAGATGACCTGAATATAAATAGGCCTTCCTTAGATAAGATTCAAGCTTCCTATCTAAAGGATCCTTAAAGGAGGTACTATCTTCCATAGGAATAGTGGTACATTTAGCAAGAGTAGAAATAGCCCCATCAACTTTGGGGATTTTTTCCCAAAACTCTATAGATTTTGCTGGAAAAGGATACAATTTTTTAAACCTTTGAAGAAGGAATAAAAGAAGTACCTGGCTTATTCCATTCCTTAGAAATCATACCAGAAATAGCCTCAGGAATAGGAAAAACCCCTGGAGAAACCACAGGAGGTTTAAAAACAGCATTTAAACGTTTATTAGACTGAACGTCAAGAGGACTGGTTACCTCAATATCCAAAGTAATTAACACTTCTTTTAATAAATAACGCATATACTCTATTTTAAATAAATAACTAAATTTGTCAGTGTCAATGTCTGAGGAAGGATCTTCTGTATCAGATAGATCCTCATCAGAAGAGGATACATTATTATGTTGTTGGTCATTTGAAATTTCATCAACTAAATGAGAAGTTTTAAAAGACCTTTTACGTTTATTAGAAGGTGGAAATGCAGACAAAGCTTTCAGGATAGAATCAGAAACAAATTCTTTAAAATTTACAGGTATATCATGCACATTAGAAGTTGAAGGAACAATGTACTATTACTGATGGATACACTATCTGCATGTAAAAGTTTATCATGACAACTATTACAAATGACATTCGGCGAAATAATTTTTACAATTTTACAACAAATGCACTTAGCTTTGGTAGAACCGATGTCAGGCAGCAATGTTCCAGCAGAAACCTCTGAGACAGGATCAGATTGAGACATCTTGCAAAAATGTAAGAGAAAAAACAACAAAAGCAAAATTATCTATTTCCTTATATGACAGTTTCAGGAATGGGAAAAAATGCAAATAGCATAGCCCTCTGATAGAGAAAAAGGCAAGAGGCAGACATCAATGGGGTATTGAAATAATGAAAAAGTTTGGCGCCAAGTATGACGCACAAGGTAACTTAAACTTTTTTGGTGCCAAAAATAACCGGATATGACACACTCACATCACTAATGACAAAAACCTTGTGAAAGGTCTCGGCGTCAAGTATGATGCCGGAAATGACGAAGTTGCGTCATAGACGTATTTTTTCGCGCCAAAAATATTTTCGTGCCAAGAATGACGCAATAAAGTTAAGCATTTGACGCTCCCACTGGCCTAATACCGCCGGCAATTTGCAAGAAGTAGTCAATTGAAAAAAAGACTAAACCCCAGGTAAGAAATAAATTTCTTCAAAAAATGTTTATATTCCCCAAATATGAAACTGACAGTCTGCATAAGGAAATACATGAACCTGACTCATGGCAAATATAAGTACAATACATATATTTAGAACTGTATATAAATGCATAAAGTACCAAACCATAGTTGAGGTGTCTTAAGTAATAAAAAACATACTTACCAAAAGACACCCATCCACATATAGCAGATAGCCAAACCAGTACTGAAACAGTTATCAGTAGAGGTAATGGTAAATTGAGAGTATATCGTCGATCTGAAAAGGGAGGTAGGAGATTAATCTCTACGACCAATAACAGAGAACCTATGAAATAGACCCCCGTTAGGGAAATCATCGTATTCATAAGTGATAATCCCTTTACGTCCCTCTGACATTCGCTGTACTCTGAGAGGAATCGGGCTTCAACAATGCTGAGAAGCACATATCAACGTAGAAATCTTAGCACAAACTTACTTCACCACCTCCATAGGAGGCAAAGTTTGTAAAACTGATTTGTGGGTGTGGTGAGGGGTGTATTTATAGGCATTTTGAGGTTTGGGAAACTTTGCCCCTCCTGGTAGGATTGTATATCCCATACGTCACTAGCTCATGGAAGTAATTATAAAAAAATATATGTATAGAGAGGGTGCCTGTTAGGCTAAAGATATCAGCACTGTCATATATTTCACAAATATTTATTAAAAATACGTTAATAAGATAATATATGGAACGTCTCCCTAAACCACAGTGTGGCCTAATTAATCAGACATAATATCAAACATGTAACATTCACAATGTCGGTTTAAGATAAAAGTAAGATGAAGTTCAATAAAAAGTTACAATGTCCATTAACTTGATACCGGATAATGCTTTTTTTTTGTTGCAAAATCCATACTTTGTTGCACAGTCTTATTAATGTATCCCACCAATGCTGCGGGTTAAAAAGCTTTCAAACAGTTATCACTGCAATAAGTGATATAGTTGCTCTATGAACAAAATACGAAACCTCTCAAATCAATTACGATTCCCTTCACAATCCAGGAAACTTTTCAAAGAGCACAGTTATTACAGTGTGTATTAGATGGATAGTACCTGATGTCGCTGTAGGGAATCCAGATCAGTAAGCAGGTGTATCACCCTATCGTATGGTGGGTATATTACCTGTTTGTATAGCAAGGTTTCTCTGTTCCTTCTTGGAGTTGTTCTCCCAGCGAGTTGTACCACGTGACTATTGGCGTCTGACATCAAGGGTTCTCTCCCGTCTCATCGAGGTGATCAGAGGAGGCTTCTAAAGACCGCTAGTTGCTCTTTGCCAGTACATACAAGTGGCAATACAAAACTTGAAACCTGCACTTAGTGCTTTGCACGCAGGAAAAAAGCTGTACCGAATGTATTTCTTCTTTCAGATTCCAGCTTAGATTTTCTGAAGTAATTAGACAATTAATGATAACCCGGGTTATATAAAAGGAAGTCCATAGACCATATAGAAATAAAAATTGTGTATACTGCACAACAGCAATATCAGTGCCACATAAACAACGCGTTTCGCCCTTCTCGGGGCTTTATCAAGATGTTTGTGGCATGTAGTAGGCTCCCTTATAAATGGTGTCTTCAGCTACAATTGGTGGAAACATAATTGGCACTTGTCAAATTCAATTTCCTTAATGTGGTATTGACTCATTTTCTTTAAGATGGTATAGAGGATTTCATTTAGGACTTTTATCGTCTGCATCTTTTAAGGTGGTATACATTTGGCATAATAATGCATCTTATAATCCGGTTGTTATAAGTATACACCTAAATATACATTTGTTATCAATAATTATATAGGTAATTTCAAAAGATACAAAGAGTACGTTCCTATTGATGAGTGTCATTCATTTAAAAAATATATGATAAACTATTGTACAAATAGTGATAAATCTATCTAAACTTAAAATTAAAATGAATTATTTCTATACAAGTATAGATAAATGCATTGTTTGTGTCATTCAAACAAAATAGGTGAGAGGTCTAATTGTGAATTGAGACCTCTTGGAAATAAGGTGTCAAATTTATAAATAAGTTCTGCTTCTTTTATGAGCAAAGTGTTTTCTATATTCCCCCCCTCCAGTGATTTTAAACTTTTTGACTACCCCAATAATGTAACTCATTGGTATTCCCATGGTGTTTGTATAAGTGGGTGTCTACTCTTTCTTTTTCTATACTCAGCAGGTGTTCTCTTATTCTATCTCTGAGACATCTTTTGGTCTCTCCAATATAAAACAAATTGCAAGTGCATTTTAATGCATAGATCACATTTTTTTTTGTCATTATCCCTTTCTTTAGTTTTGTATTTTAATAAAGTCTCCCTTTCTACAGTATTAGCTTTTTTAATCGCCTTGTCAATCTTTTCCTCTTGATAACCTCTTATATTAAATTTGTCTGCTAGTAGGGTTATTTGATTTTCAAAATTTTCAATTCTGGAATAGTTCTTTTTTATACGTAGACTGTGACCAAATGGAATATTATCTTTAAGATGGCAGCTATCAGCATGTATAAGGTTATTACAGTCTACTGTCTAATACTGTAGAAAGGGAGACTTTATTAAAATACAAAACTAAAGAAAGGGATAATGACGATATGATTAAAGTACCATTTATAACAGATTATAATGCAGACATTAATTTTATTAAAAAGATAGGCAATAAACACTGGCATTTACTTAAGGAGGATAATATCATAGGGGAAAACTAGCACCAAAACCCACTTTTATTTTTAGGAAAGCAAAAAATTTTAAAACCATACTGGCCCCAAGTGAATTGAAATATAAGACTAAGATAAAAAATCAGGTAGATATGAGGGGAGGTAAAATAGCTGGTTTCTTCCCATGTTATACATGTAAAGCCTGCAAACACAGCTACAAAATAACAAATCTCAACATTAATAAATCAGTTGAGGATTTCACTATAAAGGAAACAATTAGATGTACACAAAAAAACGTGATCTATGCATTAAAATGCACTTGCAATTTGTTTTATATTGGAGAGACCAAAAGATGTCTCAGAGATAGAATAAGAGAACACCTGCTGAGTATAGAAAAAGAAAGAGTAGACACCCACTTATACAAACACCATGGGAATACCAATGAGTTACATTATTGGGGTAGTCAAAAAGTTAAAAATCACTGGAGGGGGGGAATATAGAAAACACTTTGCTCATAAAAGAAGCAGAACTTATTTATAAATTTGACACCTTATTTCCAAGAGGTCTCAATTCAGAATTAGACCTCTCACCTTTTTTGTCTGAATGACACAAACAATGCATTTATCTATACTTGTATAGAAATAATTCATTTTAATTTTAAGTTTAGATAGATTTATCACTATTTGTACAATAGTTTATCATATATTTTTTAAATGAATGACACTCATCAATAGGAAAGTACTCTTTATATCTTTTGAAATCACCTATGTGAAGTTGGCACCCCATGTTTGGAAAAACTGAATTAAAATTTACCATTCGTTTGTGCTGATTTGTGCCGCAAAAACGAACGTTTGTACCGGATTGGTTTAGGAGATATTGCGCATTATTTTTTTATGAAACCCGCCCACTTTGCACCCCATGTTATGCAATTTTAAAAACAAATATACCATTTGTTTGTGCTGCGTTTGTGCTGATTTGTGCCACAAAAATGAACGTTTGTGCCGGTTTGGTTTTGGAAATATAGCGCATTATAATTGCTGAAACTCCGCCCACTTTGCACCCCATGTTATGCAATTTAAAAAACAAATATACCATTTGTTTGTGCTGCATTTGTGCTGACTTGTGCCGCAAAAATGAACGTTTGTGCCGGTTTGGTTTCGGAGATATTAAAGGGACATGAAACCCATTTTTGTTCTTTCATGGTATAGAAAGAGCATGCAATTTTAAACAACTTTCTAATTTACTTCTATTATCTAATTTGTTTTATTCTCTTGATATTCTTTGCTGAAAAGCATATCTTGCTGCACTTAGAAGCCTCATGTGATTGGCTGAACCATGTGCATTGCTTTTTCTACTAGGGATATCTAAAAATGTAAGCAAAATAAATAATAGAAGTAAATTGGATTGTTGTTTAAATTTGTATTCTCTTTCTGAATCATGAAAGAAAAATTTTGGGTTTAGTGTCCCTTTAAACATTATATTTGGTGAAACTCCGCCCACTTTGCACTGCATATTATGCAATTTTAAAAACAAATATATCATTTGTTTGTGCTGCATTTGTGCTGATTTGTGCCGCAAAAACGAACGTTTGTGCCGGTTTGGTTTTGAAGATATAGCGCATTATTTTTTATGAAACCCCGCCCACTTTGCACCCCATGTTATGCGAAGTTAAAAACAAATATAGCATTTATTTGTGCTGCGTTTGTGTTGATTTGTGCTGAAAAAACAATTGTTTGTGCCGGTTCGGTTTTTTTTTTTAAACATTTAGGGGGGCATTACATCCCTGGCGATTGGGAAAAAAATTGTCTCACTAGTTTTCTATGCAGCGCAGCAGTGTAGTTACGCAGCGCAACAGACTAGTTTCAGCGTAACTAGAACAGTTGCCAGGGATGTAATCTCCCCCATATGTTTTTAAATATTTTTTTTCTGGTGTGGAAGTCACATCTGTTCTTTTGTATACCCCAAAGCTTTATAATTCTATTTGTACTTACGAACATTTTTGTTGTTATAATACTTTTGAATCAGAGTATATGTACACATAATGCGCAATATCTCCGAAATCAAATTGGAACAAAAGTTCATTTTTGCAGAACAAATCAGCACAAACAAATGGTATATTTGTTTTTAAAATTGCATAACATGGGGTGCAAAGAGGGCGGAGTTTCATAAAAAAATAATGCACTATATCTCCGAAACCAAACCGGCACAAACGTTCATTTTTGCTGCACAAATCAGCACAAACACAGCACAAACAAATGGTATATTTGTTTTTAGAATTGAATAACATGGGGTGCAAAGTGGGCGCAGTTTCAGCAAATATAATGTGTAATATCTCCGAAACCAAACTGGTACCAATGTTCATTTTTGCAGCACAAATCAGCACAAACGCAGCACAAACAAATGGTATATTTGTTTTTAAAATTGAATAACATGGGGTGCAAAGTGGGCGGGGTTTCATAAAAATAATGCACAATATCTCCTAAACCAAACCGGCACAAACGTTCGTTTTTGCGGCACAAATCAGCACAAACGCAGCACAAACGAATGGTAAATTTTAATTCAGTTTTTCCAAACATGGGGTGCCAACTTCACATAGATTTTGAAATCACCTATATAATTATTGATAACAAATGTATATTTAATTTTAAGTTTAGATAGATTTATCACTATTTGTACAATAGTTTATCATATATTTTTAAAATGAATGACACTCATCAATAGGAATGTACTCTTTATATCTTTTGAAATCACCTATATAATTATTGATAACAAATGTATATTTAGGTGTATACTTATAACAACCGGATTATAAGATGCATTATTATGCCAAATGTATACCACCTTAAAAGATGCAGATGATAAAAGTCCTAAATGAAATCCTCTATACCATCTTAAAGAAAATGAGTCAATACCACCTTAAGGAAATTGAATTTGACAAGTGCCAATTATGTTTCCACCAATTGTAGCTGAAGACACCATTTATAAGGGAGCCTACTACATGCCACAAACATCTTGATAAAGCCACGAGAAGGGTGAAACGCGTTGTTTATGTGGCACTGATATTGTTGTTGTGCAGTATACACAATTTTTATTTCTATATGGTCTATGGACTTCCTTTTATATAACCCGGGTTATCATTAATTGTCTAATTACTTCAGAAAATCTAAGCTGGAATCTGAAAGAAGAAATACATTCGGTGCAGCTTTTTTCCTGCGTGCAAAGCACTAAGTGCAGGTTTCAAGTTTTGTATTGCCACTTGTATGTACTGGCAAAGAGCAACTAGCGGTCTTTAGAAGCCTCCTCTGATCACCTCGATGAGACGGGAGAGAATCCGTGATGTCAGACGCCAATAGTCACGTGGTACAACTCGCTGGGAGAACAACTCCAAGAAGGAACAGAGAAACCTTGCTATACAAACAGGTAATATACCCACCATACGATAGGGTGATACACCTGCTTACTGATCTGGATTCCCTACAGCGACATCAGGTACTATCCATCTAATACACACTGTAATAACTGTGCTCTTTGAAAAGTTTCCTGGATTGTGAACAGAATCGTAATTGATTTGAGAGGTTTCGTATTTTGTTCATAGAGCAACTATATCACTTATTGCAGTGATAACTGTTTGAAAGCTTTTTAACCCGCAGCATTGGTGGGATACATTAATAAGACTGTGCAACAAAGTATGGATTTTGCAACAGAAAAGCATTATCCGGTATCAAATTAATGGACATTGTAACTTTTTATTGAACTTCATCTTACTTTTATCTTAAACAGACATTGTGAATGTTACATGTTTAATATTATGGCCTCTAGTTATCAAAGCGTCAAGTATGATGCATTCGCAGGTTTCAATACGCTTGCTAAAGTTCGCCATGCATCGCGGCCGCGGACCTTAATACGCTCACCATAATTATTAAAAAAAACGTCTAAAACATGCACGTCAAGTACGGTGCGAAGATGATCGGACCGTTGTTAATTAACATTCATCGACGTCGCAGCGATTCGTGCTTTTCCCAACTTTATTTATATTATTGCAGGACACTACACGAACATAGAACATACCTTGTCAGCACATGATTGTATATAGATATATTTATTTTTTTTAAATTCGAATTTTAAATATTTAATTTACAATAGTGGGAGCTAGCTGCCAATTGAGCCTGTTATGTAGTCCTTTTCCTTTCTTTGTATATTTATCATTGAGACAAGTTCTTAGCAAAACTCTTCACAAAATATGTAATCCCTGATTTTTAAAGAGATACACATTTGTAGCATAATCCATTCAAAGCATTTTTTTTTATCTTTATATCTAATAATGTATGAAATGTAGATCAATTATATTTATTTTTGTTTTCTTTGTTAAAGGTATAAATATTTAATATTTATTAATTTAGTTTTTAGGTTATATGTTTCATTGTCTTGCACCATCAAACACACACATATATATATACCTTGATATCTCTATCTGTATGTATGTATGTACATATTGATCAGTGTAATTCTCAATCAAATGATAGATGTATTTATATATATATTTATTTATTTTTTAATGTAATTATAACATACTAGTCCAAAAGCTTGTTCACACAGTCCTTTTTTTGCAGTACAGCGGACCCACCCCTTGCTCTCTCTCTCCCCCTCTCTTTTGTGCTGTCTCCCTTTCTCTCTCTCTCTCTCTCTCTCTCTCTCGCTCCACCTCTCTTTTGCACTATCTCTCCCCCCTCTCTTCTGCACTTTGCACTCTCTTCTGCTCTTCCCCCTCTCTTTAACTGTTTCCTAACTCTCTCCCTCTCTCTATTTCTTTCCCCTCTCTGTTACGCCGACCGTGCCTGCCCACACCCCCACTTGAACTAAATATTTAAATGAATACAGCAAGACATTAATTAAGATTACATAGATATTTATTAAACCTTTTTTTTTCTTTTTTTTTAATTGTTTAAACTATTTTTAAATATATTTTTTTATCAAAAAGTTAAATTAAATAAAAACATGTTTTAAACATTAAATTCTCGGCATCTCCTCCTGCAGGGCACGCACAGCCCTGGAGACGATATCCAGCCCTTCAGCCAGCTCATCTAAAATTGCAGCCATGAAGGGCTCAGTTTGGGTGCCCTGATCTTGATCTATAAAAAGACCAAAAGAACATATGTTAGATAAGTTATTTATCAAGATACAATTTGTTAAACATATTATTTTTACTTACATTGAACTCTTGCCACCTCCTCTTCAAATTGTGGTGGTGACAATGGTGCTCCTTGAAAATCCCCCGGTACTTGGTTGTCTGTCAGATATGAAGCACAATAATGAACAAATGTTAGTATGATTGATGACAACTCCAATATTATACAAACAATCATTTCTTATAAAACTATTAACATTTTTCGATAGAAATTATATTTTAAAATAAATACATAGAATGGACACACAAACCACATTTTTTCTTTCAGCTTTTATAAAGAGACTATAATGTTTTCAATCTTTATACCTTTTTTTAATAAATTGCTTCATTCTTCTATCATACTTTGATGAAAAGCATATCTAGATATTCTCTGTAGTTGCAGATTTTTTAAGGATCATAGATGCCTTGTATAATTGTCTCACCCATATACATTGTTATAACTTCAACAAAGGATATATATAGAATGAAGTAAATTGAATATTAGAACTAAATTGTAAGCTTTTGGAATATTATAATCTCTTTCTGAATCATGAAACAAAATGTTTGTGTTTAGTGTCCCTTCAACATGCACCCTAAAAGAACTTTGAAAAATAAACAAATTGTAATGTTAAATAATAACAACATAGTATGAGAATTAAACATTACCTTGGATATCAGGGACTTCCTCTTCTTTCCCTGAATCCTGACCACCCGCAAGGAGGTGCACTGGCAATGGGGGTGAGGAACGGTTGCTCCTTGGCGTTGCCATACAAACCGGCCTCATGTACCGGGGATTTTTTCTCTTGGACGCCTGCGATCTGTGAAAATATAAAGTTGTATGTACGCATTAGATACAGTTTATATATTATTGTTGATTAATGTATCTGCAGTATCAATGCATGTAATGTACAAAAAAAAAAAAAAAAAATATATATATATTTAGAGAGAGAGATCAATATCTATCTATATCTCTCTCTCTATCTCTCTCTCTCTATATCTCTCTCTCTCTCTCTCTCTCTCTCTCTCTCTCTCTCTATATATATATATATATATATATATATATATACACACATGCATCTTCAATATATGATTAAACTTTAATGTAGCATTGTTAATAATTATGACGGAGCATGAATTAAAAATAAAACATTTTTATATCTGATGTTGATAATCTAAGGCTGAAATAAATTGTATTGCATTGACCCTCTACAGTAATTATGGGTTGGTGAATGACATTCATTTTTGGAATTCAAGTTAGTGAAATATATAGAAATAACAAAAATAAATGGCCTGCTTAAAATAAATTATATTCTCAGACATGTAAGGTATTTATGTAATACAATAAAATAAAAATGTTTTTTTAATTAATTGCGCTATTTAAGTATCCATTTATTTATTTTTAATTTCTGACTACAATACACAATATATACTTACATGTACGAACAAGCGCTCGCAATGCTTCATAGCGTTCCTCCTCGCGCCGCCTAAGGTCAGACAACCTTCTAAGGCAGCTGCGCCTTGAACGGCGGATCCCCGACACCCTCTTCATTCTCCACATCATCTCGTAGATGATGCGGTTACGATCCTCATGCTGGATCCCTCTGACAAAATTTGAGCATAGGATTGTCTGGATTCATAAGTCCTAAAAGTTTTATCAAATATTAAAAGATACGATCCCTTTGTTTCCTGTCAATAGCACCCTCATTATCTTTGTGAAATGGAAGACAAGTCTGACGCCCTGTAGACTAGGATGACACCATGTAGACTAGGATGACACCTTGTAGACAAGTATGACACCATGTAGACAGGTATGACACCCTGTTGACAAAAATGACGCCCTATAGACAAGGATGACACCATGCAGACAAGGATGACGGATTCACCGTCACCGACTAATTTAGATTGCGCCATCAATATATTTTTAAACATTCAATAATCTTGTTTTAGAGACAATACCAGTTATATAGATCTTTTTTCGAAGATTACATTACACAGGCATCATCAAGCAACGGATTTATAAACAAAATATGTCAGTGTTTGATGTTTGTATAAGTGTCTGATTGTTAACGGCTGATTGTCTAAGTAGACAAGAATTATATACACTATTGACAAGTATGACACCCTGTAGACAAGGATGACGGATTCACCTTCACCAACTAATTTAGAATGCGCCATAGATATATTTTTAAACATTCAATAATATTGTTACTGACACATGAAGACAATTATAGTTCGTTAGTATTCGAAAACTATATTAAACAGGCGTCATCAATGTAGAAATTATATTAAAGATTTAATGGTTTATAAATTTTTGATTGTATAATTGTTAACTGCTGATTGTATACATATTACCTGTCTATAAAAGGGAATTCAAAATGGAGTATATTCACCTATGCTTTCCAAGAGCTATAGGTCTAACAGCTTGAATTTGTAATATATTTATTGATATTTATTTACTTGCTTAAAAAACTATTTTTATTTTGTTATGTCTGCGCCTGGGAAGACAAATTCAGGGCGCAGCATACAATTTAATTTTGAGCAAAATAAAGTTTTAGTGACCCTAGTTTTAGAGCACTATGATTTTATTATTGGTTCTAAAGCCCAAAAGACCTCGCTCTCCAGAAAAGAAGAGATCTGGAGAGCCATAGCTGGCAGTGTCTCCGCCGAAGGGACTCATCCAAAAACGGTGGGGCACTGTAAAAAACGTTTCTCTGATATCAAGAGAAGCTTAAAGGCCAAGCTGTCCAGGGAGTTACAGTCTGCACGTATGACCGGTGGTGGCGCGCCATATGTGGCTGAACTATCAGAATACGAGGTTCAGCTGGGGGCAAACATGACAGTCGGTCTGGATTTAGTGGGGCATGATACTGACGAGTTGGCAGGTAAGATGATATTACTTGTGATATTGATGTCGCACATGTTTTTTTTTTATATTTTATGTGTTTTTCAACAAATGTTTATTAAGAATATGATGTGCAATATTGTTGATAATAATATTTTATTTCATGTATTTTGTTAAAGCATCTACCAGTGCTGCAGTTCCAGATAGTGATGCTGCCACGGCTGGAGATGAGACCCTCCTATTGCCCGTCAGTATCCACACTGAATCCAGCCACAGCTTCTCCTCGGCCGCCACGCACCCGGACATTATGTGCAGCACCCCTGATGGAGCAATCATTGGCCGATATACAGGTATGTTTGCTATTATTATTTTGCTTTTAATTTAATTGTTATTACTTGTATGATTGTTCACATTTCTAACTATGTATATTGTATGTGCATTATACAGCTGAGGTCCGAAGGGCTTTAGGACCCCCTCCAAGATCTACAATCTCCTCCTCAGGTAACAAAAAATACATCAAACATGAATGTTATCTGTGCTCAGAGTATCAGAATTGTCAATAGCTCAATGTGATTTTTTTTTTTTTTTTTTAATCAAGAATATCACTATCATAAACATTAATGGTAAATAACATAGATTGTTTAGATAAATCTGTCATTTAAAAGTATTTCCTTGAAATGGACAGTCAAATTATGTTATTTCTCATTTACATACAAGATTTATTTTACATACACATACGGAAATGTAACTATTGTTAATTTTTTTTAATTTTTTTTTTCTTGAATTTAGCCATTAATTTACAGGGACATGAAACAAAAACACATATTCATTGGATTAGGATAGGGAATACTAGATTAAACATATTGTATATTTAAGTATGCTATTTAAATTGCATCATGACATTTTTATACTTTAGCTTAAAATGTTTACTTTGAAAGCGCTGTATTATCAGAGAACCAATCTTATAGATGATGATTGCTATATGCATACATGTATAGATAGAAATACTTATATACTGATTGTGATTGGCTCAACAGTGTGTTAAGTGATAAAACAATAGTGCATTCTTTCTCCTTCAAAAAAAGATACTGAGTAAATTAATACAATTAAATTTCACAATATATGTTACTTGAAATTTAATGTTGTATTCTATATCTTAAAGGGATAGTATATTTAACATTAACATTTATTTGTTCAGATAGAACATACAATTAAAGGTACATGAAAATGGGGGCGGAGCTTAGCCACGAACGAAGATGGCTGTTTGTTGAAGGAGCTCCGTAGTCCCTAATGTAAATCACAACTAAGTAAATCGTTCCATATCAGCTAAAACAATTTATAACTCCCAAACTCACTTTATTTAAACATATGGCACCTGTGATCATTGATCCGGAATAGGTACAAGACCGGAAACAGAAGGTATCGTCCTGAAAGAATAACCCTCCCTCCCGCGGAGACAGAAGGTATCATCTTGCAGCAAAACCCTTCCCTCCCTGACTCCCTCTTTGCCCCTGCCTGGATTCCCGGTGCCCTGCTCAATTGCCCGTTACCTGATTGTGTCGGCTCATACACGGACTGCATAAGAGACCTGAGCCCCGACGGAAGGCCGCACCCACGTGGTGCGTGAACACACGCATCAATAAATACCTCACAGAAGCGCAGCAGGCTACTCCCCGGTAAGCAGCAGCCCACGGACACCCGATTGCGGCAAGAGAAGGAGAAAAAAGGTACTCATAAGCAGAGTGGGGCGGCTCGAACTCCATAACACTACCTGACTATTTGCCTTCTAACTCGGGGCTGACTGATCAGCGGCAGGAGGCCTAATTAATATCGGCACAGTACAAAGCCTCAATCTGGGTTGCAAAATATTGACCGCATCTGCGGAGCCAGAGCTGACACATAACAGCCGCTAAAGGGAACTATTCTCTAGACATAGAGGAAGGGAGGAAGCAGGAGATTGAGAATAAATTAAAGCAGAGAGAAGAGGGGCAAATAGCAAAAGAAGATATAAAGGATATTAACACCATAGAACACAAAGAGGGGCCGCAGATTCAAAGTAAGCCCTGGTAGAGTAATTTGTACTGCGGGCTGGGATAACTTTCTACGCAATGTCTAACAAAAGACACCTAAAACCCTCAAAGACATCCCATACTACAGCCCTGGAGAACTACTTAATATCCAATGACTCTAACTCACAACAGGGGAGATCTGGGCCTGACTTATGCCCACAAAACCAAAGGTACATGAAAACAATTTTTTTTATTTTCATTATTTGAAAAGAAAATGCATTGTTATACATCTTTATAATCTAATTATATAAACTAATTTGTTTTATTCTCTTGATATTCTTTGATGAAAAGCATATCTAGATATGCTCACTAGCTGCTGATTGGTTGCTGCACATAGAAGCCTCATGTGATTGGCTCACCTTTGTGCCTGACTTTTTCTTCAAATAAGGATATCTTAAAAATGAAGCAAAATGAATAATAGTAGAAAACTGTAATGTTGTTTAAAATTGTATGCTCTATCTATATCTTGAAAGAATATTTTGGGTTTAGTGGCCCTTTAAAGGGACAGTCTAGTCCAAAAAAACCTTTAATGATTCAGATAGGGCATGTAATTTTAAACAATTTTCCAATTTACTTTTATCACCAATTTTTCTTTGTTCTCTTGGTATTCTTAGTTGAAAGCTTAACTTAGGAGGTTCATATGCTAATTTCTTAGACCTTGAAGGCCGCCTCTTAAGAATGCATTTTAACAGGTTTTTCACCACTAGAGGGTGTTTTTCATATAGATAACACTGTGCTTGTGCACGTGAAGTTACCTGGGAGCCATCACTGATTGGCTAAACTGCAAGTCTGTCAAAAGAACAAATAAAGGGGCAGTCTGCAGAGGCTTAGATACAAGATAATCACAGAGGTTAAAAATATATAAATATAACTGTGTTGGTTATGCAAAACTAGGGAATGGGTAAACAAGGGATTATAAAAAACAATAACAATTCTGGTGTAGACTGTCCCTTTAAGCTTAAAATTTGCTCCTATCATAAATTTGTATTTATTCAATTGTTATCTTTATTTGCAAACCATGAATGTAAGCTTAAAAGACAGGCCATTTTTGAATCAGCACCTGGGTACCGCTTGTTAATTGTTGTCTATATGTAAACATCCAAACAACAATCGGTATAAATTTGATGAAATCAAAATGTGCCTGCTTGTAATATTACTTTATATCGATTTACAAAAAAAGATCAAAAGAGAAATAATAATAATTGATAATAGGATTAACAAATAATCTTGCTTAAAATGTCATAATCTATCTGAATCCTGTAAGTTTAGTTATTACTAGACTATCACTTTAATGATGATTAAACATATTGGAATAGACAGTCCTTTGCAACTTCAAATGAATAAAAGTTTTGGATAATCAGCTGTGTATTGCATGACAATTTTTTGAGGCCTATGTAACAAATGTCTGTCGGACATGATGAGACAGTGCGGATCAGGTCTGACAGACATAGCTGAATGTGGAGAGCAATACGTTCTCAGAGCAGGCAGACAGGGTTATGGAGCAGCGGTCTTCAGACCATTGCTTCATAACTGTTGTTTGCAGAGAGTCTGAATACTCGCCATAAACACAGCCCTTAAAGCTACATACAGAGCTTAATAAATGGACCTCTATCTAGCTCTCTCTCTCTCTCTCTCTCATGTATTAACCAACAAATGGAATTGGTTTTTTTTTATCCATTTTAGATAAGCTAAAATATACAAATCAGTAATGTTATAATACAGTGTCTTACAATTTCAATCTTGTTATGATTTATTGAAGATATATGTTTAATATCATATGCTTTTAATCCTTCAAATTACGTTAACTTACCTAACAATATATATTTAATTTCTCATTTCTTTAGATATAGAACATGCTTTCCAGATTTCGGAGGAGATCGTCTGTTGTCTTCAAGAGGTGAGAGATTTGACAGAGGAGTCGTCCCTGGGAGAGATAGAATATCCCGAATCACAGCAACAGGGAATCTCCCAGGGAACATCAAATATAGAATCTCCCATCCGTTCTGCCCCTCCTGACCCAGAAGACACAGCTGCTTTGGACCCTGGTGCCCCTCCTTCCCCTGTTGGTCATGCCCCATCAGCTCATGGCCGTGCTGATCCTGGCCACCAACTGCCTCACATCAATGATGATGAGGCAGTTGAGCAAATGTTACATCTGGCCAGGCAGTACCGGGAAGAACACCATGAGTTGCATGGGGCATTAAGGTTATCTGTTGAGCAACAGGGGCAGATATTAGATAGGGGCATTACAGTAGATAGGGACAGATTAGATAGAGAGAGGGAAAGTTTGAGAGTAGAGTCAGCTAGAATAGATTTAGAGAGGGAAAGATTTGTCTATTAACAACGTAGGGCTAGTGCTAGATTAGAGTTAGAGAGGGATAGATTAAATTATGAAATGCAGAGGGATAGCGATAGATTAAACTTTGATAGGGAAAGATTAGAGTTTGATAGGGCCAAGGCAGCTGAAGATCTGTTAGAACGCCAGCGTCGGGAGAGGGCAGATGAAGACAACAGGGTTTTTAATCGTCACTTGATTTTAACCTTTGGGAGAAGGGGAACAAGGGAGAGATCACCCCCCCTCTCTCCCTCACCCAAAAAAAAAGATTAGGGTGTTTTAATTTGCTCATTTTATTAGGGGTTTTAATATTAGTTTTATTATGTATATACAGATGTGTTTATGTTTTTATGATTTTTAATTTAAAAATATGAATAAAATATTTTTAAATTATTAATCAATGTTTTCAAGTTTTTATGATTTTTAATTTAAAAATATGTTCGAAATATTTTTAAATTAATAATCTTTTTTCTTTTTTTTTTAATAAAAAATATTTAATAATTATTAAAAAATGTGTTTGTTATTCTTTGATTAACACGTTACAAATGAATGATGTGCAAATTAAATGCAGGTGTAACATATTATCTACTGTTATTATTAAATGTTAAATTTAATAAACATAATAACATTTAATTTTATAAATAAAATATAATATTTATATTTTGGATAAACAACTCAATTAAAATAAAGTTTACTGGAGAGAGCAATTGTGAGAGAGAGATTTTGAGAGAGAGATTGAGAGAGAGATTGAGAGAGAGAGAGAGAGATTGATAGACAGCAATTGTGAGAGAGAGATTGAGAGAGAGAGAAATTGTTAGAGAGAGAGATTGTGTGTGTGAGAGAGAGATTGTGAGAGAGAGAGAGATTGTGAGAGAGAGAGAGAGAGAGATTGTGAGAGAGAGAGAGAAATTCATATAGATAACATTGAGCTCATGCACGTTAAAGGGACAATGAACCAATTTTTTTTTTTATGCAGATAGAGCATGACATTTTAAGCAACTTTTTAATTTACTCCTATTCTCCGATGTTCTTCATTATCTTGTTATATTAATTGTAAATGCAAGAATGTAATTGTTTATTCTGGGACATTTATGGTGATAAACTTGTTTATTCTAAATGCAAGTATGCCTAAAGAAATGAAATAAGTGGTCATTTTTAAAAAGGAAAGATAGAATCTTAACACAAAACATATTTCTTGTTATAGCCTTACAAATAACAACAGAGTCAAGTGTAGATCTCAATTATTTTTATTTAATGAGATTTTATTAAACATGTGTCTCATCAACTTTACATTAAACAATTGCAACATTTGCCCAAATGAACCACTTTCAATCAATGGCTTTACAATGATATACAATATCATTAATTGAAACGACAATATTTGCTCAACAGTAATCCAAAATATAGCAGCTTTTGGATTAAACATAATAATGTAAAGAAAAACACAAATAAAAACTGTATGTTGCACAATCAAACTTCTTGCCCAAAAAACCCCTGGATATAGACTGCTCGAGCTTGGACTCCCAGAGCATCGTGCTCCAGGGGGTGGGTCGATGAATTGACCATACTCATTGTCAAAGCTCTCCATATCTATATCCGGGATTTTTAGGGCAATATTGTGCAACATACAGCAAACCATAAAAATTAAGGAGACTTTGGAGGGGGCGTACTGAAGAACACCACCAGAGATGTCCAAGCAGCGGAAACGGCTCTTCAGCACGCCAAAGGTGCACTCAATAACAGATCTTGTCGCAGTGTGTGCACGGTTGTAGCGCACCTCTCCCACTCCGTTGGGGTTTTGGACGTGTGTGAACAGCCACGGAAGACACGGATATCCAGAATCACCTGCAAAAACAAAATAGATCATTGACATTAGCAATCAGAATGAATAAAATATTTCATATACATATGTTAGAGTATGTAAGAGATATTTACCTATCAGGATTCCCTCTGGCATATGGCCCTCCTGGAAGCGTTGGTACACGGTAGAATTCCGGAGGACAAAGGAATCATGATTGCAGCCAGGGAGTCTAGATAGAACACTCATTACCCTTAACCTGGCGTCACAGATGACCTGGATATTCAGCGAGTGATTGAATTTCCTATCCCGGTAGGGCTCCTCTTGACCACTGGGAGGCTGCACTAAGATGTGTGTGCAGTCTATGGCCCCCAATACCTTTGGCAATCCAGCTCGATGGTAGAACTGGAGCTTGACAGCATGCCACTCCTCTGGTGTGTTTGGGAAGTGGACATGATGGACTAAGCGTCGGTGCAAAGCATCCAGGACAACCTTCAGATGATGTGAGAACGTTACCTGGCTCATACCAACGCCTAGACCTGTCACAGCCTGGAATGACCCAGTTGCCAAGAAATAGAGGACCGCAAGCAGCTTTACCATCCCAGGGATTGCCCTAGTTCTTCTAGTGAATGGCTCGAGAGAGTCCGCGATCTCGACATAGAGCCTCTCAATAGAGGCCCTATCCAGTCGAAATCGACGGATCACCTCTCGGTCACTGAGGGCATGGAGCCCAATCCTTGGGTAGAAAACCCTTGGTACTCGCTGACGTCTTCCGTGTTGCATTGCAGCCATCAACACCCGTCTTGCCCTGCGTCTCCTTAATATCAGAACAAAATTAACAACATTGAGGATGTCCATCCTCAAAGTAACACCAAATAATAATAATGAAATGCAGTGATTAAAGAGCCCCTTTTATAACGCCTAGTTTCACAGATGTGAACGTTTTCATTAATTGAATAAATGGTGCAGCAATCATTACCTAACACATGACTTGCACATTTTGATTACTATCGCGTCATATTACGCGCAATTAAAGTGACTAATTATTCTAAAAAACGTATTTGTCTTTTTTATAGCGTCATTTGACGAGCACGATGGGATGTCCATAAAAATATCTGATTAAGCCATCCAGGTGTGTTTATCAGCTGTAAGAAATGCAGGTGTCTGTGCAATTATCAAAATTAATTATGAAAAACACATGAGTATTTGGCTCTAGTTTCAATGTTATTTCAGATTTTTCTGTTTGGATGGCAGCATTATGAAGGTGAAAAAGGTCAGTGATTACTGTGTTTTTAAGATTAAATATTAAATAAAGTGGTGTATTAAGATTTGCAAACCTAAGTAACAAAAAGAATGCAGTGTCGAACATTATGACGTGAAATGTTGTTTGATATCCTTTATGTGATTCCTAATACCATTTACAAATAATTTCAATGTATTTTGAAAGCGCAAAGTTAAACAGTGACATAAATCCAAGACAAATTTATAAGGGCATTTTAGCTACAAAAAGGGATCCTAGCAACTGAATGAAAACCGTGACATTATTATATGTTATCTGAGTGAATTACCTTTTAAGCCTCCACGATGCTGCCATCCAAACATAAAATCTGAATTCATGTCATTCCTATGTAAATATGCAGGTGTTTTGGCTAATTAATTGATAGCCTAATTTGTATTGCGTATAATTAATTGATAGCATAATTGCTGTGCAGTGTTTTTTTTTTTATATCCTTTTTTTTTTAATCTCCTTTATTGCTGTGCAGTGTTTTCATTCTCTTGCTATCCCTTGTGTGAATGTGTTTTTCATTTTCAAAATTGAATGAATTGCTGTGCAGTGTTTTCATTCTTTTCCTAACCTTTGTGTGAATGTGTTTTTCTTTTTCAAAATTGAATAAATTGCTGTGCAGTGTTTTCATTCTCTTGCTATCCTTTGTGTGAATGTGTTTTTCATTTTCAAAATTGAATAAATTGCTGTGCAGTGTTTTCATTCTTTTCCTATCCTTTGTGTGAATGTGTTTTTCTTTTTCAAAATTGAATAAATTGCTGTGCAGTGTTTTCATTCTCTTGCTATCCTTTGTGTGAATGTGTTTTTCATTTTCAAAATTGAATAAATTGCTGTGCAGTGTTTTCATTCTCTTGCTATCCTTTGTGTGAATATGCTTTTCTTTTTCAAAAATTAGAATTACAGGAAGGGGATTGTATTTGAAATAAGGTATACATATTTAATAATGCTTTCCATTGAGTTTTATTAGGTGACATGCTTGACTCGAGCAGCATCGAACATAGTGGTTTCCCGAATTCCTTTGACTACTATAGCATCCGCGACCTCTAAGGCGGCGGATTGAAAACTAGGTACACTGCGTTGGATAACATGCGAGCGTAAGTGGTCATTTTTTGATAACTTTCAGAAAGCTTCTAATTGTGTCGAAGAATAGGGCGAAAGCACTGAATTCCGCAAGATTTCCAGAGGTTTTCGAGTCGCAGCGATCGGCGTCGAATTGAGAGCGCCGGATCGTATGTTATGTCACAAAATTCGAATTCTTCCGATGTTGACACTTTGATAACTACGGCGATGCAATCTTGCGACGAGTATGACGCAGATTTCTGACGTATTCTCAGTAGACGCTTTGATAACTAGAGGCCTATGTCCAGGGGCGTATTTAGGTTTTGTGCTGCCCTAGGCACTCAAAATTCTGCTGCCCCCCCACCCCCCACCCCACCCCAGGTTTAAGGCCTTTTTTTTAGACATAATATTTTTGGGGCAGGGTGTAAAAAATAAAGAAAATAATGTCTTTTTAAGTAGATGTTCACCAGGACTTGCATTCACACACACACACACACACACACATATATATATATATATATATATACACACATATTAAGACATTATTTTGCAAGTCAGACGATTAAAGTGTTTATATCAGAAAAAAATATCCTTCACTGTATGATAGTTTGTCAGTAGGTAGTTTTTTAACCTTAAACATCTTCTTTGGTGATTGACAGTTATTTAAGCAAAATATCTGCTTGGATAAATATGTAATGAATATACAAATTGGCCTTTAAAAGTACTTATAAAATACAACAGTTGTTATGATAGGTTTAGGAATTGTATCCTAGGGAATAAAGTCACATGATACAATCATAATAAAGTATATACTTGTATTGTTTCTGAATTTATTAAATGCATACAACATATTTTCAGTTGGGTTTTAAGTCATATAGTTGTATAGATTCAGCAATAAATACTTTTTCCTTGCATGTATGACAGATAGACAAACAGTAAATGTACAAGTATTTAGTGACTAATCCGTTTAAGTATTTTAATGCCTAATGAAGATGTATTGAAGGGAGAAAGGCATATGCTGTTTCACAGTGGTCACATTGTAGTGCACACTGCACTGTGTAGTCTGTGTGAGTCTCAATCATGCGGTGGAGCCAGGAAGAACCGCATTCCCTCTCAGTCCAGGCCAGGCTGTGCAAGTAAGCTCCGCCTCCACTGTCACCACGTCATGCGCACCCACATACAATACCATAGGATAGCAATAGCCGGGCCAGCCATTTAAGTCATTTGTAATTGGTTGATTTAGCCACCCGGCCCTGAGTTCAGTAGAGTGGCCCTAGGGACTCAAAATTCTGCTGCCCCTTAAAAATCTGCTGCCCTAGGCACCGGCCTCGTTGGCCTATGCCTTAATACGCCCCTGCCTATGTCTGATTAATTAGGCCACATTGTGGTTTAGGGAGACGTCCCATATTTTATCTTATTATCGTATTCTTAATAAATATTTGTGAAATATATGACAGTGCTGATATCTTTAGCCTAACAGGCGCCCTCTCTATACATATATTTTGTAATCATAACTGTTTTCTACACAGCATTTGAGAAGTTGTCTTTTAGAGAGGTGTATGATATCTATCTCATAGTGCAAACTTTCTTTTGTAATTGAATTAATTATAAAAAAAGAATTAATCATAATCTAATACCCTTAAAAAAAGCCATATTTTAAAACTAAAGTACCAATAGACCAAAAGGGCCTTTTGTAGGTCATTGCCATAAAGCGAATCAGCTCTGTGAACAAAACTCACTAACCCCTCTAACATAACAACCCCCCAAATAAAAAAAAACTATCATAAAAAAACAACTAAATTACAAAGTGCCATGAAAAGGGCATTTGGATGGGCATTGCCCTTAAAAGCTCTTTTGCTGTCCAAAAATAAATAAAAAAACCTAATCTATAATAAACAACCACCCCAAAAATAAAAAAATACAAACTAATACTAACCCCACATTTGGCACTCACCAATATTGACGGCGGCGGTGGCAGCAACATCAGTCCTCCTCTTCAGGTCACCAACATGGGGCTCCTCTTCATGCAGTCTCTAGCTGCACACTGAATAGTGAATACGAGCTACCCCTTTTATATGGGGGTTCCCTTGCATTCCTAATGGCTGATTTGAATCTTCCAATTCATATCAGCCAATAGAATGAAAGGAAAGCTCTACTTAAGAACTAAAGATATACCGCGTTACTTAACTTATTATTACCTGTACAGCTGCCGTAATGAAACTTTACCGCATTACTTACCTTATTGTAACCTGTACAGCTGCCGTACTGAAGCTTTACCGCATTACTTACCTTATTGTTACCTGTACAGCTGCCGTACTGAAGCTTTACCGCATTACTTACCTTATTGTTACCTGTACAGCTGCCGTACTAAAGCTTTACCGCATTACTTACCTTATTGTAACCTGTACAGCTGCCGTACTGAAGCTTTACCGCATTACTTACCTTATTGTTACCTGTACAGCTGCCGTACTAAAGCTTTACCGCATTACTTACCTTATTGTTACCTGTACAGCTGCCGTACTGAAGCTTTACCGCATTACTTACCTTATTGTTACCTGTAGAGCTGCCGTACTGAAGCTTTACCGCGTTACTTACCTTATTGTTACCTGTACAGCTGCCGTACTAAAGCTTTACCGCATTACTTACCTTATTGTCACCTGTACAGCTGCCGTACTGAAGCTTTACCGCATTACTTACCTTATTATTACCTGTACAGCTGCCGTACTGAAGCTTTACCGCATTACTTACCTTATTGTTACCTGTACAGCTGCCGTACTAAAGCTTTACCGCATTACTTACCTTATTGTTACCTGTACAGCTGCCGTACTGAAGCTTTACCGCATTACTTACCTTATTGTTACCTATACAGCTGCCGTAATGAAACTTTACCGCATTACTTACCTTATTGTAACCTGTACAGCTGCCGTACTGAAGCTTTACTGCATTACTTACCTTATTGTTACCTGTACAGCTGCCGTACTGAAGCTTTACCGCATTACTTACCTTATTGTTACCTATACAGCTGCCGTACTGAAGCTTTACCGCATTACTTACCTTATTGTTACCTGTACAGCTGCCGTACTGAAGCTTTACCGCATTTCTTACCTTATTGTTACCTGTACAGCTGCCGTACTGAAGCTTTACCGCATTACTTACCTTATTGTTACCTGTAGAGCTGCCGTACTGAAGCTTTACCGCATTACTTACCTTATTGTAACCTGTACAGCTGCCGTACTGAACCTTTACCGCACTACTTACCTTATTGTAACCTGTACAGCTGCCGTACTGAACCTTTACCGCACTACTTACCTTATTATTACCTGTACAGCTGCCGTACTGAAGCTTTACCGCATTACTTACCTTATTGTTACCTGTACAGCTGCCGTACTGAAGCTTTACCGCATTACTTACCTTATTGTT
>NC_069507.1:277497989-277720489 GCF_027579735.1 Bombina bombina
CCATGTAAAAGAGCGGTTATCTTTGGGGCAATGCCCGCAAAAGGCCCTTTTAAGGGCCATTGGTAGTTTATTGTAGGCTAGGGTTTTTATTATTTTGGGGAGCTTTTATTTTGATAGGGCTATTAGATTAGGTGTAATTAGTTTAAATATTTGATCATTTATTTTTTATTTTGTGTAATTTAGTGATTTTTTGTTTTTTGTAATTTAGATAATTCTATTTAATTAATTTAATTTATTTAATTGTATTGTAATGTTAGGTTTAACTGTAAGACAGGTTAGGGTTTTATTTTACAGGTAAGTTAGTATTTCTTTTAACTAGGTAGTTAGTAAATAGTGAATAACTATTTAATAACTAATCTACCTAGTTAAAATAAATACAAACTTGCCTGTAAAATAAAAATAAAACATAAGCTAGATACAATTGAACTATTAGTTACATTGTAGCTAGCTTAGGTTTTATTTTACAGGTAAGTATTTAGTTTTAAATAGGAATACTTTAGCTATAAATTGTAATATTTATTTGTAATTATTTTAAAGTTAGTGGGTGTTAGGGTTAGGGTTACGTTAGGGTTAGGGTTAGACTTAGGGTTAGGTTTAGGGGTTAATAATTTTAGTATAGTTGCGACGATGTTAGGGGCAGATTAGGGGTTAATAACTGTAGTTAGGTGGCAACGATGTTAGGGGCAGCAGATTAGGGGTTAATAAGTGTAGGTAAGTGGCGATGATGTTGGGGATGGCAGGTTAGGGGTGTTTAGACTTGGGGTTTATGTTAGGGTGTTAGGTTTAAACATATTAAAATGTTTTCCCATAGACTTTAATGGGGCTGCGTTACGGAGCTTTACGCTCCGTTTATGCAGGTGTTAGGCTTTTTTTTAGCTGTCTCTCCCCATTGAAGTCTATGAGGAAATCATGCACGAGCACGTAAAAGCAGCTCATAGCTGCGCTGGTATTTGGGTGTGGTATGGAGCTCAAAGCTGCCATACGCCCGCAAACGCCAGCTTTTTTTAGACTTGTAATACCAGTGCTAGAGGGAGTACCATACCGCTGAGAAAAGCTGCGGATGTTACTTTCCCTATAGCGCTGAAAACTCGTAATCTCGTTGTTAGTTAATTAAATGAACATATTGAGTTCACATATTCAGTTCATATATAAAGAGTGCAAATAGTGTACACCCCTATAATAAGCAGGTTGGTTATATATTTAAAAAGAGGAAATCTCTAAATAACAATGAAATGTTACAGATGGCAAAACCAATAAAACCAATAGCAAACGATAAAAGACAATAAAGGTCAATTAAAAACTAATGAACAGTAATAGTAATAATGATAAAAAAAATCGTAGAGAATAACAATAATAGAAATACACAGTGGAGTTACTGCAGATCATACAGATGGATATGAATATACATGTTAAAGATAGTGCGTATAACAGAGTTGATTATGTTCTTATCCGTGACTAAGGCTGAAAATTCAGTACTCACCGACCGTTACCTCAATCATATGAGGTAAGGAATGCGCTCCAAACAGACAGCCTTCCGTCCAAGGCACGGTCGTACTAACTGTAACTCGATCTCCCTCAGGACTAGTACTTGGTTATAAACCCGCATTTCGTATATCCCCAAAATACGATGTCTTCTACCATCCAGGGCAGCTTGCACGTAGGTATATAATAGATTAAAAGGAAAACAAATTGTGATAGTGTGATACCGTTTATTTAAAAGTAAAAGCACACAGCACACATAGTGATTATGCTTGCAAGAAAAACCCGCAACGAATGAGGTTTGTTTATGCACCAAATGGCAATCAGGTTGTGTGTTTTACACGATGTAAGATTTTATGGCTTCCAAAAGACGTCTAACAGGACCAGATAGCCCACTACACCGTAACTTACGCGTTTCTAAGTTTCTTCCGATACAATACTTCTTCGTCAGAGGTTAATGGGCATATTGGCGGTCCTGGTAATTTTTAAAACATCGGTTTAAAGGGACATGAAACCCAAAAATTTTCTCTCATGACTCAGATAGAGAATACGATTTTAAACAACTTTCTAATTTACTTCTATTATCTAATTTGTTTCATTATCTAGGAATCATTTGTTGATAGAGCAGCAATGCACTACTGGTTTCTAACTGAACACATAGGTAGGTGAGCCAATGACAATCGGTATATATATGCAGCCACCAATCAGCAGCTAGAACCTAGGTTCTTTGCTGCTCCTAAGCTTGCCTAGATAAACAGTCCAGCAACGGATAACAAGAAAAGGAAGCAAATTAAATAATGGAAGTAAATTGGAAAGTTGTTTAAAATTGTATTCTGAGAAGATGACAATCGGATAAATAGTCATTGTCTCATTTGAGAAAATGTGCTGTAAAGGTTCCTATGGTCCCACAAATGAGAGCCCATATGCTCTGTGTCATATCTCTGATACATAACATCCCCTGGTTTCAAACCTGATCTATTAGCACACATGCCTACTAATGAAAGAGTACTAAGTGAATGAGATGATGTACTCAAATTTCTGGGAATTTTAGTGTAGGAACTATATCAGAAAAGCGGACAGATCAACATGTGGGTGTAGGGTATTTAGATAATAAATCCAATAGGATTCTCTTTTTCTGAGTGTGAGAAGCCTATTTCCACCCCTGCCACTGGTGTTCACAGGTTCCAAGACGGTTCCCTTTTAAACACTTTGGATTTGTATTGTGTACACCAGAAATGTAAAAAAATTAGATAATACAATTATTAAAATATACAATTAAACATTATTAAAAATTACTAAATTACCCATAAAAATAAAAAAAGAATTATCACAATTTTAAATATTTACATGTACACCTAATCTAATAGCCCTATCAAAATAAAAAAGCCACCCCAAAATAAAAAAAAAAACCCATAGCCTACAATAAACTACCAATTGCCCTTAAAAGGGCCTTTTGTGGGGCATTGCCCCAAAGATACCAGCTCTTTTACCTGTAAAAAAAAATACAAACACCCACAAAAAAAAACCACCACCCACCCAACCAACCCCCCCCCCCCAAATAAAAAGCTATCTAAAATAACCTAATCTAACCATTGCACTGAAAAGGGCTTTTGGATGGGCATTGTCCTGAAAAGGGCATTTAGCTCTTTTGCCATGCCCTGAAAAGGGTAATCAGCTCTTTTATGAAAAGCCCAAACCCTAAGCTAAAATAAAAACCCATCCAAAAAAAAACCTATTGAAGGATCCATCCAGCCGGCGAAGTCCTCATCCAGCCGGCGAAGTCCTTATCCAGCAGGCAAAGTTCTCATCCAAGCGGCAAGAAGTCTTCATCCAAGCGGCAAGAAGTCATCATCCAGGCAGAAGTCTTCATGCAGACGGCATCTTCTATCTTCATCCGGCACGGAGCATCCTCTTCATACGGTCGTCGCCGTAAACTGAATGGTCAATGCAAGTGACGCCATCAAAAATGGCGTCCCTTGCATTCCTATTGGATGAAAGATTTCGATCAGCCAATAGGAATTAGAGCTGCTAAAATCCTATTGGCTGATCCAATCAGCCAATAAGATTGAGCTCTCATCCTATTTGCCGATCCAATCAGCCAATAAAATGAGAGCTCAATCCTATTGGCTGATTGGATCAGCCAATAGGATTTCAGGAGCTCTAATTCCTATTGGCTGATTGAAATGCTGCATAAGAATTGTTTGTAATCACAAATAGAACTTTTTAATACTCAATAGTAAATTTATATGAACTTGTGTTGAATTTGGGGTATCCTAGTGCAGTCCCAGAGGTGTGGTTTATACCATAACCTATTTTTGCTCTTTATTATTATTATTATCGGTTATTTGTAGAGCGCCAACAGATTCCGCAGCGCTATATATACACACACATACATATACATCTTTAGACATGTACAGCATATGTATGTATCTCTATGTTAAAGCCCTTTGCAAGCCTTTGCAGCCTCATATCTTTGAGTCCTTATAACTTTTCATTGCAATTTGTTTATAAAATTATAAAATAATTGTCATTAGATATAGTATTATTAGTATTAATAATTGTCATTAGATATAGTATTATTAG
This sequence comes from Bombina bombina, assembly GCF_027579735.1. Taxonomy (NCBI): domain Eukaryota; kingdom Metazoa; phylum Chordata; class Amphibia; order Anura; family Bombinatoridae; genus Bombina; species Bombina bombina. The sequence continues at coordinate 277,502,052 of NC_069507.1, forward strand.
TATTAATAATTGTCATTAGATATAGTATTATTAGTATTAATAATTGTCATTAGATATAGTATTATTAGTATTAATAATTGTCATTAGATATAGTATTATTAGGTGTGTAAATGCACTTTTTGATGTGTATTGTGATGCTTTTTGACTCAGGTAACAGTTAACCAAAGCTCTGAGGTTGCAGTAACCATACGAGTGTAAATAACAATTGCACTCACGCATTCTCATTTACTTTTCAACTTGAATTTAACTTGCACGTAAACGGCCGCAAAAACTCAATATCACTTGCGTGCAAAAAAAACCCACTCCACTGGTAATCTGGTCCTTATTGTGTGTGCAGACCTTCTGTAATGCAGCACTAAATTACTGATATATACTGTGCATATATAAAACATAATTTATGTAAGAACTTACCTGATAAATTAATTTCTTTCATATTAGCAAGAGTCCATGAGCTAGTGACGTATGGGATATACATTCCTACCAGGAGGGGGAAAGTTTCCCAAACTTTAAAATGCCTATAAATACACTCCTCACCACACCCACAATTCAGTTTAACGAATAGCCAAGAAGTGGGGTGATAAGAAAGGAGCGAAAGCATCAAAATAAGGAATTGGAATAATTGTGCTTTATACAAAAAAATCATAACCACCACAAAAAGGGTGGGCCTCATGGACTCTTGCTAATATGAAATAAATTAATTTATCAGGTAAGTTCTTACATAAATTATGTATTCTTTCATGTAATTAGCAAGTCCATGAGCTAGTGACGTATGGGATAATAAATACCCAAGATGTGGAACTTCCACGCAAGAGTCACTAGAGAGGGAGGGATAAAATAAAGACAGCCAATTCCGCTGAAAAATTAATCCACTACCCAAATCAAAAGTTTAAATTTCTATAATGAAAAGAACTGAAATTATATGCAGAAGAATCAAACTGAAACAGCTGCCTGAAGTACTATTCTACCAAAAACTGCTTCTAAAGAAGAGAAAACATCAAAATGGTAGAATTTAGTAAAAGTATGCAAAGAAAACCAAATCATTGCTTTGCAAATCTGATCAACAGAAGCTTCATTCTTAAAAAGCCCAGGAAGTAGAAACTGACCTAGTAGAATGAGCCGTAATCCTCTGAGGCGGGAATTAACCCGACTCCAAATAAGCATGATGAATCAAAAGCTTTAACCAAGATGCCAAAGAAATGGCAGAAGCCTTCTGACCTTCATAAAACCAGAAAAGATAACAAATAGACTAGAAGTCTGTCTGAAATCTGAGTAGCTTCAACATAGTATTTCAAAACTCTTACCACATCCAAAGAATGTAAGAATCTTACTAAAGAATTCTTAGGAATAAGACACAAGGAAAAGACAATAATTCCTCCACTAATGTTGTTAGAATTCACAACTTTAGGTGAAAATTGAAATGAGGACAGCAAAAACCACCTTATCCTGATGAAAAATCAGAACAAGGAGATTCAAAAACTGTTCTAGCTGAAGAAATGTCTAAAAAGAACAATACTTTCCATGAAAGTAATTAATGTCCAAAGAAAGCATATGCTCACACAGAAGAGCCTGTAAAGCCTTCATAATCAAATTAAAACTCCAAAGAGGAGAAATTGGCTTAATGACAGGCTTGATACGAACCAAAGCCTGAATCAAAACAATGAATATCAGAAAGATTTAGCAATTCTTACTGTGAAACAGCACAGGAAAAGCAGAGACTTGTCCTTTCAAGGAACATGCAGACAAAACCTTATGAAGAAACTAAAAAATCCTAGGAATTCTAAAAGAATGCCAAGAGAATTCATAAGAAGAGCATCATGAGATGTAAATCTTCCAAACTCGATAATAAATCCTACTAAACACAGATTTACGAGCCTGCAACATAGTATTAATTACTGAGTCAGAGAAACATCTATGACTAAGTACTAAGCGTTAAATTTTCATACCATCAAATTAATAATTTGAATTCCTGATGAAAAAAACAAATGTTAAGATATAAGGTCTGGCCTTAATGGAAGTAACCAAGATTGGCAACTGAACATCCGAACAAGAACCATACCGAAACCTGTGTGGCCACGCTAGAGCCACCAGCCACACCAAAGATTGCTCTCTGATGATTTTGAAAATCACTCTTAAAAGAAGAACCAGAGATGAAAAAATATAGTCAGATTGATAATTCCAAGGAAGTGTCAATGCATACACTACTTCCGCCTGAGGATCCCCGGACCTGAATAGACCCCTGGGAAGTTCCTTGTTTAGATGAGATGCCAACAGATCTATTTCTGGAAACCCTCACATCTGAAAAAATTGAAAAACATATCTGGGTAAAAGGACCATTCTCCCGGATGTAAAGCTTGATTAATAGAGATAATCCGCTTCCCAATTGTCTATACCTGGGAAAAAGACCACAGAAATTAGATAGGAGCTGGATTTAGCCCAAGCAAATATCCGAGATACTTCTGTCACAGCCTAAGAACTGATAGTCCCACCCTGATGATTGACATACGCCACAGTTGTGACATTGTCTGTCTGAAAAAACAATAAACGTCTCTTCTTCAAAAAGAAAACAAACTGAAGAACTCTGAGAATGCACGGAGTTCCAAAAATATGAAATGGTAATCTCGCCTCCTGAGATTTCCAAACCCCTTGTGCTGACAGAGATCCTCAGACAGCCTCCCAACCTAAAAGACTCGCATCTGTAGAGATCATGGTCCAGGTTGAAAGAACCGAAGAGACCTGTAGAACTAAATGATGGTGATCTTAACCACCGAATCAAAGATAGTTAAACATTAGGATTCAAATATATAAAAAGTGATATCCTAGAATCCCTGCACCATTATTCAGTATAAGAAACTGGAAAGGTTTCCTAAATGAGCAAAGGGAATCGAATCCAATGCTGCAGCCATGAAACCTAAAACTTCCATGCATATATAGCAACTTGAAGAAAATAATAGAGACTGAAAGTTCCGACAAACGGAACCCAATAAACTTGTCCACAGAATGAAAAGACTGAGCCAGTACCACAATTCCGTCCAAATAAGGAACACTGAGAACCTTGAAAAGATTCTTAGAGCTGTCGCTAGACCAAAAGGAAAAGCAACAAATTGGTAATGCTTGTCAACAAAAGAGAATTTCAGAAAATAAAAATAATCTGAATGAAAACAGAAAATGAAGATATGCATCTATTGTATCTAATGTAAACAAATAATGCCATCACTGACCAAAGAGGCAGAATAGACCATATAAACACCATTCTAAAAGATGGTACATTTATATGACAATTCAAAAGATTTTCTATCTTTGGAACAATGAATAGTCTTGAATAAAACCCCAAAACCCAGTTCCTAAAAATGGAACTGGAATAAATACCCCAGAAGACTCCAGGTCTGAGCAGCACTTGAGCCCCAATGGGTGACCAGCCGCGCTTCACCAGTACCCAAAACATATAGGTCTGAAACACACTTCAAGAAAGTGTTAGTCTTACTGGAATAGCTGGAATACGATAGAGAAAAAAGACTTCTCACAGATGGTTTTACTCTGAATCCTATTCTGTACCCAAAGTCTAAGAAGTTTGGACCGAATAGAACCAAACAAATTTCAAAAAAGTCTTAACCTGCCCCCTACCAGCCAAGCTGGAATAAGAACCGCACCTACATGCAAATTTGGGGAGCAGACTTTTAAAAGGCTTAATTGAATGAAGAAAAAAACTTCCAATTATAAACATGTTACTTGGGGAAGAATTCAGGACTCCATTCCTTAGTAAGAACAGAAAACTAATATAAGCTTGAAGTATTAGTCTTAGAACTCAATCTTAAAGCCCATAGTAACAGTTAAAGAATTGAATCCAATTATGAACCAAATAATTGATTATCTTGGAAAAAAAGAAATATGGATTTTAGAAATCAAATTAGCATTCCAAGATTGAAATCACAAAGTTCTTCTAGCTAAAATAGCTAAAGACATAGATTAAACCTCATTTGCAAAAATATTTAATAAAATGACAACACAAATGAAATTATTAGCATGTTAATTAAGTTAAAGGACCATTCAACACACTGGACTTGCACAATCAACAAATGCAAGAAAACAAGACAATGCAAAAGCACTTAGTCTGAACTCCAAATGAGTAGTAGATTTTGTCCTTTTAACAATGCTAAACAAATTAAAATCCGAACCTTGATCTTAAAGTATCCAACCAGAAAGATGAAGCAATTGCAACATCAGCCAAATAAATTACAGGTCTAAGAAAAGTACCTGAAAATAATTTTCCTTAAATAAGATATGACCATCTGAAGGAAAAAAATAAATACTATTTGCTATAAGAATAATAGTATATTTAGCAGAAGTAGAGAAAGCCCCATTAACTTTGGGTAATCTTTCCTCAAAACTGAAAACTAACTGCCTATTCCATTCCCTAGTATCAGGAACTGGAAAAAAAACCTCTGAAGAAACCACAGAAGATAAATAAGCAGAATTTAAATGTTAGCTAGTCTTTAAAATCAAAAGAACTAGTTACTTCAATATCCAAAATAATCAACACCTTTTGAACAAAGAACAAATGTACTCTATTAAAAAATAAAAAAGTAGATTTGTTAGTGTCAATATCTGATGAAGAAAAAATTCTGAATGAGAAAAAACACCATCAGAGAAGGATAATTCAGTATGTTGTTGGTCATTTTGAAACTTCATCAACTAAAAAAGAAGTTTGAAAAAGACCTAAAAATTTTATTAGAAGGCGGGATGTCAGACAAAGCCTTTAAAATAGAATCAGAAAAATATTCTTATAAATTTTAAGTATATCTTGTACATAAGATGTAAAAAGAAAAGCAATATATAAAGCATAAATACTAATGGATTCTGCATGTAAAAGTTTATCATGATAACTTATTACAAACCATAGCTAAAGATAAACATTCATAACATTAAAAATAAATGAACTTAGCTTTGGTAGGACTGATCTCAGTCAACAGGAATCCCTCAGCATGTTTTGATACAGGAACAGTGTACGAAAAATCTTGCAATATGTAATAGAAAAAAAAAAAAAACAACATATAAAGCAAAATTATCAAATTCCTTAAATGACAGTTTCAGGAATGGGAAAAAATGCAAAACAAACAAGCCTCTAGCAACCAGAAGCAACAAAAAAGTGAGACTTAAATAATGTGAGAAAAAGTGGAACAAGTATGACGCCCACATTTTTGGCGCCAAGTATGACGCCCACATTATTGGCGCCAAGTACAACGCCCATATTTTTGGCGCCAAGTATGACGCCACATCCTCTGATGCCGAAAACGACGCCCACATTTTTTTTACGCAAAAAAACGTCTGAACAAACTTCCGGCGTCAACTACGGCGCCGGAAATGACAACATTTTTGCGCCAACAAAGTTCGTGCCAAAAATGACTCAATAAATTGAAGCATTTTCTGTCCCCGCGAGCCTAACAGCCCGCAGGGAAAAAAGTAAATTAAAAATTTTCAAGGTAAGAAAAAAATATTTATTCATATGCATTATCCCAAATAATGAAACTGACAGTCTGAATGAAGGAATACTGATTATCCTTAATCATGGCAAATATAAGTTTAAACACATATATTTAGAACTTTACATATAAAGTGCCCAACCATAGCTTAGAGTGTCACAAAAAATAAGACTTACCCCAGGACACTCATCTACATATAGCAGATAGCCAAACCAGTACTGAAACGAGAATCAGTAGAGGTAATGGTATATAAGAGTATATCGTCGATCTGAAAAGGGAGGTAGGAGAAGAAATCTCTACTACCGAAAACAGAGAACCTATGAAATAGATCTCCTAGAGGAAGTCCATTGAATTCAAATAGGCAATACTCTCTTCACATCCCTCTGACATTCACTGCACTCTGAGAGGAAAACCGGGCTTCAACCTGCTGCGAAGCGCATATCCACGTAGAATCAAGCACAAACTTACTTCACCACCTCCATGGAAGGCAAAGTTTGTAAAACTGAATTGTGGGTGTGGTGAGGGGTGTATTTATAGGCATTTTAAGGTTTGGGAAACTTTGCCCCTCCTGGTAGGAATGTATATCCCATACGTCACTAGCTCATGGACTCTTGCTAATTACATGAAATAAATATTTATTATGTGTGCAGACCTTTTGTAATGTAGCACTTAATTACTGATATATACTGTGCATATATAAACATTTATTATGTGTGCAGACCTTTTGTAATGTAGCACTTAATTACTGATATATACAGTGCATATATAAACATTTATTGTGTGTGCAGACCTTATATAATGCAGCACTTAATTACTGATATATACTGTGCATATATAAACATTTGTGTGTGCAGACCTTTTGTAATGTGACACTTAATTACTGATATATACTGTGCATCTATAAACATTTATTGTGTGTGCAGACCTTATGTAATGTAGCACTTAATTACTGATATATACTGTGCATATATAAACATTTATTGTGTGTGCAGACCTTATGTAATGCGGCACTTAATTGCTGATATATACTGTGCTTGTATGCACAGGCCTCTTGTAATGCAGCACTTAATTGCTGATATATACTGTGCTTGTATGCACAGGCCTCTTGTAATGCAGCACTTAATTACTGATATATACTGTGCTTGTATGCACAGGCCTTTGTAATGCAGCACTTAATTGCTGATATATACTGTGCTTGTATGCACAGGCCTCTTGTAATGCAGCACTTAATTGCTGATATACACTGTGCAATAATAAGACCTGTAGACTAAATGACTCTAGAAGCACATAACAGAACTAATTAAATAATAAACGTAATACTTAAAGATTGTAAAACATTTTCTTATACAAGTTGTACATAGCTTGGTGTAGGATACTGTATTAGGCTTTTGAATATGGTACTACAGTGTTTTTCAACCAGTGTGCCGTGGCACACTAGTGTGCCGTGAGAGATCCTCAGGTGTGCCACGGCAGACTGACAACAGTGTGACATATTTTTTAAACTTTGCTTGTTTTTTACTCCCAGTGCAGGGGTAGTTTGTAGGAGGCATGGCATAACAGCACAATACATACAGTATGTGTGTGTTTGTGTGTATGTGTATATATATATGCTGTATTAGGCTACAATGTGTGATTTTTTTAAAATTTTGGGATGGTGGTGTGCCACAGGATTTTTTTATGTAAAAAAGTGTGCCACGGCAAAAAAAAGGTTAAAAATCACTGTGGTACTAGACAGAGCTGCAGACTGAGATATATTAAATGGACTGTAAACATCTTGAGATTGTTATACTAAATAATGAAACAATGTTGTCTTCTCTAATTCACAGAAGTTTAAAGGCACCCTGTTGACTTATCAAGACTAACCCTGCTACATATCTGTCCTTAATTGACTTTAACAACTGTTAAACAATGCGTTTTATACTAAAATCATGATAGTAAGTAGCCTTGGTGTAGCCGGCAACAGCAGTTATGAATCAGCAGTCTAAAGACTGCTGCTCCATAACTTGTCGCCTGCTCTGAGGCTGCAGTTTTCAATCCGCCCGATCCTGTACGATCGGCTGATTGACACCCCCTGCTAGCGGCCGCGAATCTGCAGGGGGCAGCATTGCATCAGCAGTTGACAATTACTGCTTGTGCAATGATAAATGCCGACAGCATAAGCTGTCGGCATTTATCGATGTGCGGCGGACATGATACGCTACATCGTATCATGTCCCCTTGCACTTTAATAAATCGGCCCCCTTGTCTGCTTAAATGTACTGTGTTTCTAATGAAGGGTTAATTTGGTCTTTTTTCCTGCAGTTGTGAGCTGTGAGGAGCCGCAGAGCCTACGGAATGGAAAGTATACGTTCCTGACTACGACTGGCACCTGGACGTATCAGTCAGTGATTGTATACACCTGTAATACTCCGTACTACATCATGGTGCATTCTGCAAATAGCGGTATGTTGTTTATAGGTATACCAGGGAGACAGCACACGCATACATACACATATACACATACACACACATACACATATATACACATATATACATACATACACATATATACTGTATATATACACATACATACACATATACACATTCATACACACAAATATAAACGCATACATACACACATATACACATACACATGGTAACATACACATACATACACACATATATAAACGCATGCATACACATATACACATACATACACATATACACGCATACACATGCGTACATACACATATATACACACATATACACATATATACATACATACATACACATATATATACTGTATATATACACATACATACACATACACGCATACACATGCGTAGATACACATATATACACACATATACATATATATATCACACAGCGATTCCATTATAGGGAGATTCTAACAAGAACAACACAGGCTGTCTAGCAGCGATATCTGTATTTGCTGCACTCTGTCTATTAGGGAATCGTTGTGTGTTAAAGGGACAGTCAACAGCAGAATTTGTGTTGTTTTAAAAGATAGATAATCCCTTAATAACCCATTCCTCGGTTTTGCATAACCAACACAGTTATAATTATACACATTTTACCTCTGTAATTACCATGTATCTAAGCCTTTGCAGACTGCCCCCTATTTAAGTTCTTTTGGCAGACTTGCATTTTAGCCAATCAGTGCTCACTCCTCGGTAAATTCACGTGCATGATCTTAATGTTATCTACTTGAAACACATGAACTAATGCCCTCTAGTGGTGAAAAACTATCAAAATGTAGTTATATTAGAGGCGGCCTTCAAGGGCTAAGAAATTAGCATATGAACTTCCTAGGTTTAGCTTTCAACTAAGAACACCAAGAGAACAAAGCAAAATTGGTTATAAAGGTACATTGGAAAGCTGTTTAAAATGACATGCCCTATTTGAATCATGAAAGTATTTTTTACTTGACTGTCCCTTTAACACAGTATGAAGCAAAAAATCTGACATGTTGCATATCTAATTTGCATAGCTTACCCAGAATCCTCTTGTGCATTGGTAATATGGTATATGGAGATTTACTGGGTAAAAGCATGCAGGGTACTTGCCTAGATGTGCTTATTTCATGTGACAGTTTTTATTGATTTACTTTTGAGACATGGAGGATTTTAATCTCAGACTTTTATCTCCACCATAAAATTGTGTGTGTGTGTATATATATATATATACTGTATGTATGCATGTGTATATATATATATATATATATATATATATATGTGTGTATATATATATATATATATATATATATATATATATATATATATATATATATATATATACATACATATACATGCACATACAGTTGTGCTCATAAGTTTACATACCCTGGCAGAATTTATGATTTCTTGGCCATTTTTCAGAGAATATGAATGATAACACAAAAACTTTTCTTTCACTCATGGTTAGTGTTTGGCTGAAGCCATTAATTATCAATCAACTGTGTTTACTCTTTTTAAATCATAATGACAACAGAAACTACCCAAATGACCCTGATCATAAGTTTACATACCCTGGTGATTTTGGCCTGATAACATGCACACAAGTTGGCACTGTAATGTCCTTACATAGCAAACATTAACTCTTTATATGAATGATGCAACTTCTAAATGTAGACTGGCACTTCATTTACTGGATTACATAAGGCGGCTCCTGTAGATTTGCACACAGTAATATGGATAGATACACATATATAGTCCTTTATAATGATTGGCTGCTGTACTCCTTATATTAGCAGTCCTGTACACTGTGTATGCAGCACTATAGTAATCTCAGTATCAGGTAGTATGCAAGATGACAAGGAAACTACCTGACCAGCTGTATAAGTCTGTTCTGTAGATTCAGAGTAACTTATAACTGTATAACTGACAGTTCTTACTCTTCCTGACTGCAGATGCTGAATCCTGTTGCACTGATCTGTAGCTGACATTACACTTATTATTAGCTTAAGGGATTGAATGCCCTACATCTCCTGAGTGTCTGCTTGTAACATAACTAATTAATAACTTAACACGTAACTTAACAGTTGAACTTCAATAACTTTGTCAATTAAAACTCTACACATTAGGTGGGTGAAAGACCCGTGGGTCGTATTTATTAACACCAGAAATGGGAACTGGCAACGACAGGTAATAAAAACACGGTGGCGGCAATCGGGGCCTACATAACTAACTATATATAACCCCTTCTAGAAAAATGGCCAAGGGAAACTGCTGCAGACCACAAGGCGGAGATACTCAACGCAGCTTTGAAATGTAGGGGGTTCTTGGCCCGTTAATAACCAGCCAGAGCACGCCCAAGCATACCGAGCCTGTGGCGTCACCCTGACTGCAATGGCCATCATTCAAACCTCCTTCCAGCCTGCAGCCATGATCCTGACCACCCGCCACAAGAAACAGACCTGCAAATTAAATGGTCCAGACTCTTGCCGCCACCACTACACCCTTAAGAGTAACACCTGCCTGATGTTCTGAAGGAACAGATCTACTCCTGCCGGTTCTAAATGAACCCCATCCTGCCTATATAAACCCTTATGTGCTGCTGAGATGTTCCCATGCTCGATAACAAAACCCTCGAGGTCCCCAACCTGCTTCCTCAGGTCCCTATTTATCTTTTTCCTGACCTGGAAAGCTGCTTTATGGCACACCATGTGCTTCCACCTCAATCTAGGGATCACATTTGACCACCCGATTCGCACACCTGGAAACCAGAGTCGGAACTGCCGCAGATCCGCTTGCATTACCCGGATTAAATCTAATGTGGGGATGGCCCCCACGTCATTGCCGCCAGCATGTAAGAGTAAAATGTGGGGATTTTCCCACCTTCTTGCAGAATACTGTAACAATGCAGGCAGATCTGCCTAGGACAAACCCCTGTGCCCTAGCCAATGCAACACAGCCTTGGACGATGGAAATCCCAGCTGCTGTCCTCCTGGCATGGCTGCAGCTCAAATTGCAGCCTATTGCACGTATGAATGGCCGACGATCCACACCCGTACAGGACCTGGACGTATGCCTGAAACAAAGAAACAAGAGTTAGCTTGCACACTTACTGGACCTGACCACAATTTACCATGGCCAACCCCCCTTTTTGTTTACCCATGCAAGCCCAATTCCCTTGATGCCCCTCGTTTTCAACCTATATACTTATGCATACAGAGGCCTGATGTAGGATTTGTACCACTGAGATCTCCAACGCCCCAAGGAGCGAATACGATCCGAAGACCAACCCAGCTCTGCTGCCGTCATTGCTGCCCCCACTCTGAATGAATGGGGGGCAATACGCGACCCATCGAGACCCGCCCACTGTGCTACTACACCTAACACCTTCCTGAACTGGTATCTGGTCAGCGGGTCTCCATTTGCATGTATAAGAAACCTGGAGGAGCCTCCTGGCCACACTTCCAGGTATGAAGAGACCAGACGTAATGGGCAATAGGTGAACCCTGGCTGCCCTGGCAGGGAAAGCCAGGCTCTCCGGCCCTCCTGGTCCATCTTGGGGATAAAAAGAAGCACTGAATCATCCACCACCCTAACGTGATTGTGCATGACTCCCCCCGATACCGTCATCTTGGCGTTTGGGACTAGCTCCCCCACTCTCAGTGCCCCATGAAACGCCAGCCCAAAGGCCGTCCCGAAGAGCTGAGCCTCAAAAGGTGAAGAACAGATCTCTGGCAGTACAGCAAGCAATTTAACCAGCCGTTCTGCTGTAATGGGTTCCCTAGCATCATGCCTCGGAACCTCAATTCGGCCCCACCTCCGAATTAACTGTTTCACTAGGAAGGAGCGCAACGCATCTGGAAATGCGTACAACCTGCAAAAGAAGGCTACGGCTGAAAGCCTAGAGACCACTGCCCCCTTTTTCACTTGCTTACCTCTCAGGTCAGCCAACCACTGTAGAATGAATCCCTGTTCACCTTTGCAAGAAGGAAACTCACGGAGGTCGCAGAAACTTACTCACTCACTCCAATACCTCACGTAGGCCGACCAGGTGTTGGGTGCCAAAGAAGCCTGCAATAGGGGGATCAGCCACTGCAGTCCTTCGCCATCTGCCATAGAAAGGGAGGGCAAGAAAGACCATTAGGAGCCACATTCTGCGCCGCCGCCCTGAACGCCTCCCACTGGAAGTGAGACAATGCATCCGCCACTATGTTCTGCACCCCGGGGACATGACAAGCCCTGAAATCAATGTTCAACTGCAGACATCTCAACACCAGGTGCCACAGGTGAAGCACCACCACAGGCGATGAAGCTGAAAGTCTGTTGATGGCAAAAACCATGCTGAGATTATCCGTCCAGAAAATAACAGCCCTGTTGCTGAAAAGTTGCCCCCACAGCTCAACTGCCACTACAATGGGAAACAGTTCCAAGAACCAACGGTTGTGTGTAAGCCCTAGGCCCGCTCACTCAGACGGCCACGGCTCCGCACTCCATGCCTCTTCAAAGTAAGCACCGTATCCGGATGCCCCTGCCGCATCCGTAAACAGATGCAAAGACTGATTGAACACTGAGTCACCCCTCCACATGCAGATGCCATTAAATCCACATGCAGATGCCATTAAAATTCTGTAGGAACCGTTCCCAGACTTTCAAATCCGCCACGAGATCCCCCGTGATCCGGATGTGCGACAATGCTGTACTGCTGCCCCCCAATCTCCGTTCTAACCTTTTGCTAAAGATCCTGCCCCATGGGATGACTCTCCCTGCAAAGTTTAGGAGACCCAGGAGCGACTGCAACTCCCTCAGGGAACATGATTGTGCTGTAGCCATGGAGCGAACCGTCATCAACATTCTAGCCACCTTCTCTTTAGGCAGCCTGCATCCCATTGCCACGGAATCTATCTCTATGTCCAGAAACATCAGGCACGTGCAAGGTCCCTCCGTTTTATCCTCGGCGAGAGGAACCCCAAACCTAGCCATCATAAACCTCATGACGTTCATCAAGGAGGCACATTCCCCTGAATTGGCAGACCCCACTAGAAGGAAATCATCCAAATAGTGTGCGATCTTGTCACTTCCAGCCGCTGAGGCAACCGCCCAGTGGAGGAAAGTACTAAACGCCTCAAAATAAGCACATGATATAGAACAGCCCATAGACAGGCAACGGTCTACATAGTAACCCCCTTTGAACCAGCACCCCATCAACCTGAAGGATGACGGGTGGATTGGGAGAAGACGGAACGCAGATTCTATGTCCAATTTAGCCATCAAGGCTCCGGGCCCCCTTTCCCTCACAATAGCTAGCGTGTCATTAAATGACTGGAAGTGGACCGAGCTCAAAACCTCCGGAATGGCGTCGTTCACCGACTGCCCTTTCGGGTAGGATAGATGTTGTATGAGCCGAAACTTACCCGTCTCCTTTTTGGGAACCACTCCTAGTGGAGAAATTACTAAATCCGGAATGGGCAAGTCCTCAAAAGGGCCTGTGACCCTGCCTAGAGCTACTTCCTTACCCAGCTTTTCCCTGACCACCTCCAGGAACTGAGAGGCCGACTTCAAGTTCCTCTCAACCTTAGACCCCAGCACCTGGCCCACTACCGGAATAGTGAAACCAAGGCGCAGACCGGCATCCAGCAATCTAGCAGCCACCCTGTGCGGGTACCTGCTCAACCACTTACAGATAATAGAGACCCTAAGAGGCGAAGCCGCCCTTTTCTGCAGCGCTTCCTTTAGACCCAAACCGTTCAGTTTGGGAGTCCCGCTTCTTGGAGCAATCAGCCCCAGGGTGTTGACCACTGCAGAACTTGCAGACGTGCTTGAACATGCAGGACGTGCCCCTTTCACAGGCCTTATCCTGATAATGCCAGCACACACACCCTTGCCACCGTCAGAACCGCAGGGGCTGCCTGGGCCCCTGAGTAACTACTCCTGGGCCTGCTTGTGCCCTCCATTCCGCATCGAGATGCGCCCAGAGGTGGAGATCCATGGTCCCAAAGTCCAGCAATGGGTTACCCACCTTCTTTTTATGGTAGATCATGAAATACTCCCTCCAGGCTACATCGGCAAATTTCCTACGTATTGCATCGATCGTGTCAACATACTTAAACAATGCGGTACCCTGATCCGGGAACCTCTCCAAATAGCATGTGACATATACCCGGAAACACCGATGCCATTCCTCAAATGTGCTGAGCCGTTTTTTTAGGGCCCGTCCCATCCTCCACCATTTCTTTGAATTTAAGTGCTTCTGCGGATAATTCAAACATGTTGACGTACTTACTGTCCTGGATACGCTTCACAAGCTATGTACCTGACATGAGTATGTGTCCCCATGCACAGTCACTTTTCTATTCACAACCTGTGGTGAGCCCACCTGTACCCCCGGGGATTGAGATGTCTGGGCCAAACCACTGACAGTAACCTCGCCAAGTTTACCCCTACTCATTTTCCTCAACATCCTATACATCCTCCTATGGCCTTTTGTGTGCAAATCCAGGAACTCATCCAAATCAGACCCAGACCAAGACCCACTGGAACTAGAGGAGTCACACCTTCCCCAAGAAAAAACTAATTGGCACTCACTGGATGAAGAGGCCACGGGACCTTGACCGGATCCGGAGGGGCTGTGGTCGCCCGTACGCGTCGCCGCCACTCTAGGCACAAGGGCTCTGGAACTCTGGGTAGCCACATCTTTGCCAGATGAAGATGCCATGGAGACCTGGAACACAGAAGAAAAGAGGGGAGTACCACGGGAAGAGCCAGCCGTCTCCTCCCTATCCTCCCCAGCCCCGCATTCCAGATACCCCTCACGGTCACTGTCACTCACACCATACAGTAAACTGTGATCCTCATCCGTACTTGAAGCCTGCCCACATTCATAATCCTCCATAAATCTAACTGCCCTGCTGCGCCCTTGTGGCTTCACCATCCTGGCAGGACTTACTGTCCCCCTGTCAGTGCCCTCCAGGCCTTCACCTTGGCTAGCGCTAATACTAGCGTGCCCCCTCTTCACCGCTCCTCTCATATCTACCTGCCCTGACCTGACCGCTATGGTCCTGCTGGGCAATACGGTACCCTGCAGGCCTCCTGCATGCGGTTCCAGGCTAACGGCACCGCTACCCAGGGCTGCAGTTATGCGAGGCCCCTTAGGACCTGCTCCACCTGCAGGGACTTTTCCTTTTCCTTGACCCCCGCCATGTGCGGGTCCCGCTTTTACCTTACTAACACCTGACTTAGGCTGCGAGCGCGAGGAGGGTGCCCTAGCGGCCTCCCCTCCTTTATTGCCAGCTGTTGTCGAGGCCCTTGTGCGCACACCTTGCTGCGTGGCACCTGCCGAGCCCCCCAGATGCACTTGCTGCCCCGCATCCTGAGTCACATTTGCCACTTGTCTCAAGTCTGCCGCGACCCCCACTGTCCTAGAATGGGCTCCCCCAGCCTTCAGATGGCTAACATGCGTGCCCCCCTGAGCGGT
The DNA here is from genome assembly GCF_027579735.1 of Bombina bombina. Taxonomy (NCBI): domain Eukaryota; kingdom Metazoa; phylum Chordata; class Amphibia; order Anura; family Bombinatoridae; genus Bombina; species Bombina bombina. The sequence continues at coordinate 277,517,453 of NC_069507.1, forward strand.
GTTGTTATAGTATCAACAGATATCAAGGGTTAATACCAGATGAAAGATGTCCTGAATATGGGATCAGCAACAAACAACCCAGCTAATTCCCCCCTCAAACATGAGACCAGGCTCCACATTGAAGGTAAAAACAGAATGTACTTTATTGAGGGCTATATGCCCAGTATTTATGCAGGTCTGAGACCAGATGGGGGGTTGGCAGTATTGTACATTAGATAGAGGGAAGACGCCCTTTTACATGATACAATGGAATTACATTACTTAACCAGATAAGCAATTAAACACAAGAGAACAATGGAGTCCTTTTTTTATCACCTAGCAGTGAATGCTTATCACATAAACTTAATTACAGTACACAATATGCTAGGAAACCTGTCTCAAAAAATAGTTTCTCAAAACTGAACAGAGTTAACCCTTCAAGTACTGACAGAGAGGTCTGTCACACGGCTCCCTCCTGGTGGGACACTCCGGCAGACCCGGCTTGACCCTTTGGCGGGTCAACTTGGGGATGACCGGACTAGGAGGTGGTAGGCATGTCAGTTTGCCGGGACAATCCATCTGCATTCCCGTTTAGCTTACCGGCCGGTAGCTGATGGTGAAGTTATAGGGTTGGAGGGCTAAACTCCACCGCAGCAATCTACCATTGTCTCCTGAGACCCGGTTAAGCCAGACTAAGGGATTGTGGTCCGTTATGAGGGAAAATTCCTGTCCGTATAGATAAGGGTTCAACTTCTTCAGTGCCCAGACCAGGGCTAAACATTCCTTCTCTACTGCCGCATAACTTACTTCCCGAGGTAACAACTTTCTGCTTAGGTATACGACAGGGTGCTCTCCTCCATCCTCCCCGACTTGACTCAGCACAGCCCCCAGTCCATACATGGAAGCATCTGTATGAATGAGAAAACGTTTGTTAGGGACTGGGGCAGCCAAGACACGGGCATTCACAAGAGCCTGCTTCAGTTCCTGAAACGCGGTTCCACAAGCTGGAGACCACAGGAGCTGTTTGGGGAGGTTCTTTTTAGTCAGGTCAGTCAGGGGCTTGGCGATAGTACTGTAGTCTGGGACAAAACGTCGGTAATACCCGGCCGTCCCAGGAAGGCTAGCACTTGGGTCTTAGTGATAGGTGTGGGCCAGTTAGCCACAGCCTCTACCTTGGCTGGCTCCGGTCTCTGGCTCCCACACCCCACTCGGTGACCCAAGTACTGTACTTCAGCCATACCTAGATGGCACTTGTCTAGTTTCAAGGTCAGGCCAGCGGCCCGAATCTTGTCCAGAACCACCCCTACATGGATAAGGTGTTCTTCCCAGGACTCACTGTAAACCGCAATGTCGTCCAGGTATGCACAAGCAAATTCCTGGAAGCCATCGAGGAGTCTATCCACCATACGCTGGAAGGTAGCCGGAGCATTCTTCATCCCAAAGGGCATGACCTTAAACTGGTACAGGCTGAATGGGGCGACGAATGCCGACTTGGGGATAGCATCCTCGGCCAGGGGAACTGCCAATAGCCTTTACACAGGTCTATGGTGGTCAGATAGCATCCCCTAGCAATACGGTCTAGTAATTCGTCTACCCGGGGCATCGGGTAAGCGTCAGTGGTGGTCCTCTCGTTGAGCCGCCTGTAGTCCACACAGAACCGGGTGGTCCCATCTTTCTTAGGTACCAGGACTACAGGTGAAGCCCAAGGACTATCAGAGTGCTCGATGACTCCCATCCGAGCCATCTCCTGTATCTCCTTCCGCATTCCTTCTCGGACTGCTTCGGGTATACGGTAGGGAGGCTGTCGCAGGGGATTCTGTCCAGGGGTCTCTACCTTAAGTACAGCTAGAGTAGTGTAGCCGGGCTCTTGGGAGAATGTTGCCTGCTTCTCCCACAGGAGCTGTCTTGCCTGTACCCTCTCGGTAGGGTTTAACCGGTCCCCTAGCTGCACAAGACTAGTGAGGTCAGTCTGGGGGTCCTTCTCTAATAAGTCAGGTAGGGGTAAATTCTCTGGGTCGTCTGCAGCAGGGGCACACACTGCAGCGACATCCTCTGGCCTCTCCTGATACTCCTTCAGCATGTTCACATGAAAGGATCGCTGGATCCTTTCATCTGCACAGCTGGCTATAATATAGGTAGTATCACACACCTGAGATAACACCTTATACGGGCCCTGCCAAGATGCTTGCATCTTGTTGGTCTTCACAGGCTTGAGCACCAAAACTTTCTGTCCAACCTGGAAGACCCGCTGCCGGGCACCCCGATCGTACCACCAGATTCTCTCTTACCATCAGGGACAGTTTCTCCATGCGGTCCCGGAGTTCCAGAACATATGGTACTATGGGGATCCCCTCCTGCTCTGTCTCTCCCTCCCAGTGTCCTCTAATGAGATCCAGGGGGCCGCGGACCATTCTCCCATAGTGTAACTCAAAGGGAGAGAACCCAGTAGATTCCTGGGGCACCTCTCTGTACGCAAATAACAGATGAGGCAGGAATCGTTCCCAGTCTCTGCAAGTGTCAGTAAAGGTCCTCAGCATCTGCTTGAGGGTGCCATTAAAGCGCTCGCAGAGACCGTTAGTCTGTGCGTGATAAGGCGAACTGAGCAATGGTTTAATGCCGCACACCTTCCACAGCTGCTGGGTGAGCACAGCGGTAAACTGGGTCCCCTGATCAGAGATAATCTCCTTAGGGAACCCGACCCTAGTAAAAACCTTAACCAGGGCGTCAGCGACTGTCTCTGCCTCTATATTCGACAGTGCTACTGCCTCTGGGTAACGAGTGGCATAGTCCACCACAGTGAGAATATACTTCTTACCTGATGGACTAGCCCTGGCCAGTGGACCCACAATGTCAACGGCTATGCGGGAAAAGGGTTCCCCAATGACAGGCATAGTCATAAGCCTAGCTTTTGGGTGATCCCCCCTCTTACCCACCCGTTGACAGGTGTCACAAGTACTACAATATACCCGCACATCTCGGTTAAAATTGGGCCAGAAGAAATTTTGAGTGATCCTATGAGCTGTGCGGCGGGACCCTAGATGTCCAGCTAATGGTACATCGTGCCCAATCCACAGAATCTCTTGCCGGTACTTCGCAGGCACCACCAGCTGCCGATTCTGTGGAGGGGCAGTACTTTTCTGGGCAGGTTTGGGGATTCTATATAGCCTATCCCCCACCCACTCATAACGTTCCCCATCTACCCCCTCTTCTCCAGCATCTGCCCTAATCCTGTACTTCTGAAGGGTCGGATCCTCCCGGGTTTCCCTCCCGTACGTCTCTGGGGTCTCAGCAGCAGGTGGGTCGGTCTCGGCGGCACGGGTCTGGGCACGGGTAGTCACAGGGTTAACATCAGCGGGACCCATGGGAGCGTAGGCAGAAACAAGGGGGGCCAAGTCATTTCCAAGGAGAACATCAGCTGATAAATCCTTCATGACCCCCACATTCACATGTCTAGCGCCCACTCTCCAATCCAAATGTACCCGGGCAACAGGTAGGCGGAACACAGTGCCCCCTGCCACCCTCACAGCCACAGTGTCTCCGGTGTGCTGGTTCTCGGACACCAAGTTCTTTTGGAGCATGGTCATGGTAGCACCAGTATCCCGTAGACCACTGACCTCCTTCCCATTCACTTTAACCAGTTGCCGGTGCTGTTGTCGGTTATCCCGGTGGACAGCTTGCACGGGGTCTGCTTCATGTAGGATGCCCCAGCATTCTTCTCCCTCTATGCAGTGGGCAGCAGGCTGAGGGTTACGTGGGATTCCGCTGGCGGGTCTCCTCCAGGACTGTGCTTGGTTCGCAGTGTTTAGGGGACACTCCGATCTTTTGTGCCCTAGTTGCTTACATCCAAAGCACAAAATAGGCTGTGAGTAATCCCGTGAGGTGAACCGGGCTGTCTGAGGGTAGTTTGTGGCTGAAGGCGTTGTGGTATAGCGGTGCACCGGGGGTTGGTAACTGGCAGCTGCTGGGGTGACTGGGGGTCTGTACTCCACTCTAGCAGGGGGCTTAATGGTAGCAGTATCCAGTTTGTGGGCATCCGTATACTCATCTGCCAGACGAGCAGCTTCATGCAGGGTGGAGGGTTTACGGTCCCGAACCCACTCTCTAACTCCTGCTGGTAACTTGTCAAAGCAATGTTCCAACAGCAATAGCTGCAGCACCTCTTCCCCAGATGCGGCTTGGCACCCCGCTATCCAGTGAGCTGCTGTGCGGTGCACCTTACATGCCCACTCGATGTAGGAATCTCCAGCTAGTTTAACAGTGTCTCTGAACCGCCTCCTGTATGCCTCCGGTGTAATCGCATACCTGGAGAGCAGAGCCTCTTTTACAGCATTATAATCCTTGACTTCCTCATCTGGAATGGCCCGAAAAGCCTCGCTGGCCCGGCCGGTTAATTTTCCGGATAATATCATGACCCAGTCCTCTGCGGGTACCTTGTGTAGTGCACATTGCCTCTCAAAATCCGCAAGGTACCCATCAATCTCTCCTTCTGTTTCCAGGAAGTTTTTAAAAGCTGCAAAATTTACTTTTCTCTTTTCCACTGGGGTTGCTGTGACTTGGGCTGCTGCAGCGCCGGTTTGGCGAAGTAGGTTGGCCTCCACAGCTGCAATGACCCGGTCAATAATTTCGGCAGATGGGTTGGGGCCATAATGTGCCAGTCTTATTTTAACCGCCCGATCAAAGCTTGCTTCTTCGGGGGTTCTGTCTGATATGTTGTGCCCATTGGTTCCTTCGGTCCCTGGTACTCCTTCCATCTTGGTCAGTATTGTAATAATCCCCCTCTTCCTGAGGTTACTGGCTTGTGTAGTTGCTCTTCTGGGCGATGAGGATCATCCCGTCACTTGCCACCAATTGTTATGGTATCAACAGATATCAAGGGTTAATACCAGATGAAAGATGTCCTGAATATGGGATCAGCAACACACAACCCAGCTAATTCCCCCCTCAAACATGAGACCAGGCTCACATTGAAGGTAAAAACAGAATGTACTTTATTGAGGGCTATATGCCCCGTATTTATGCAGGTCTGAGACCAAATGGGGGGTTGGCAGTATTGTACATTAGATAGAGGGAAGATGCCCTTTTACATGATACAATGGAATTACATTACTTAACCAGATAAGCAATTAAACACAAGAGAACAATGGAGTCCTTTTTATCACCTAGCAGTGAATGCTTATCACATAAACTTAATTACAGTACACAATATGCTAGGAAACCTGTCTCAGAAAATAGTTTCTCAAAACTAAACAGAGTTAACCCTTCAAGTACTGACAGAGAGGTCTGTCACAGGTGTCTCCCCCCGTGGTACTCCCTTCTTACCACTGGAGCCTGAGGGGGACGATCCGCTCTGCCCTACAACCAAGGATTGAGTGCCCCGAGCGGAAGTGACGTCACCGGAAGTGATGTCGGGAAGCACAATGTAACCGGAAGTCAACGTGGCGGCCATCTTGGATGGGGCAGAAGATGAAGATCAGACGAAGGCCTGCACACCACGCGGAACGGAAGCCTGGGCCTGCACCAATGACGCACCCCACAATGACTCACCCGCGAGGACCGACGTCAGGAACTACAGGAGAGCCACCGCAGTCATGACGGATTCCCCGGAAAGGACCACCGACGCAGGTAAGGCCGCACTGCTCCCACTACTCGCACCACTGATTACCGGGCCTACCGAGCACTCTCCCGTGTGGAACCCTGAACTCTCTAGGGACCCCTGCCTAACTGCCAAATTCTGGGACCCCTGCCTAACACCCGCTTCTTGCACCTCAGGCCCAGCATCCCCAGCAACCGCTACATGAAGGCCTAGCCCCACTGGCTGATATGCCTGGGCAGGCCTGGCCTCACCATCCCGCTCCCCCCGTGCAGGGGAAGGGAACAGATTGGGGCTACCATCCCCCACAAAGGGGAAGTGGAAATAAACAGCCCTGAAACATGGCCCTGACCCACCATGATAGTCCCTAATGGGGATGGTGCAACCCACTCGATGTCCTCAAGATCCATCCCTTCCCATTCCACAGGTTTGCCTTCCATTGGAAAAACTGCTGCAAGCTGTGCTGTAGAAAGAGCTTCCAGGGATCCACAGGAACAAAGAGGAAGTTGACTCCCTGCACATCCCATATATAAGGTTGGTAAACCCCTCCCAACACAATGCAACATTGTAACAAATACACATACAGCAGCAGCACTCACTCAACCAGGCCTTAACCCTTAGCTACGCTCCGGGCTAATTGCCCTGCACTTTCTGTATAACTGTAATATAACTTATAACTGTAATGTGTAACTGACAGTACTTACTCTTCCTGACTAGCTGATGCTCTATCCTGCTGCATTGATCTGTAGCTGACATTACACTTATTATTATTATTAGCAGCCCTGCCCATAGGTTCAGTCCTTGTTACTTGTACTTGTTAACTGCATAACAAAACTGTCACAAGATTGCTTCTCTAACCAAACCAGGAAGTAAGCACAATACTACATCTCCTTTCCTACTTTTTTTTTTTTTTATAAACTTAGCTGCACAACAATAACCATAAGATAAATCAGTCTTCTCCAGCATCCTCTTGTATTGTGGACGTGAAAGCTGCTTCTTGTTTCTTCCATTGACGAAAGCTTGTCTGATATGTTGCATTTTGTCTCTGGCGAGTGTCTCTGAGATTCACTTCAGGAGACCAACGAACAACAGGTGTTCGTTGCCTGGGAGTATGAGCATGGCTATTGTGGTCCTGCATAGAATTTCCTGACTCATCATTAAAAGGTTCTTCTATTGAGGCTGGCATTTCTGAGTCATCTGCTGTAGCTGAGTCAGAACCTGTGTTTGCATCATGCCAAACACCACCCCAGATATTAAAGTAATTGTCTGATTGCATTTGTATATGATGGTCCTCACCAGCCTGCTCTCTCCTCTATTGCAGTGGTCGTAGTTGGTTCACATGGCGGCGACACACACCTGATTGAGTGGTTATTACATACATCTTTGGCCCCTCAACCTGGGCAACAACACCTGGTGTCCATTTTTCCTCTGCTACATCTGGTGTGATTAAATTCAGTTTTGTACGGATCTTCCTGCCAAACAATAGTTGAGCTGGGGCAACTCCCGTGGTGGGGTGTTGAGTAACCCTATATTGTTGCAAAAATTGTAAAATGTTTTTAGTATTAACCTGCTTCTCTGCTTTTAGAGCTTTCAGTGCCCTTTTAAAGGTTTGGACAAATCTCTCTGCTTGCCCGTTGGTGGCTGGGTGATATGGTGCCGTCCAATGATGGTGAATTCCATTCGTATGTAAAAAATTCTGGAAGTCTTGTGACACAAACTGGGGGCCATTGTCTGTGACCAGTTTTCTTGGCAAACCAAATACTGAAAACAGTCTTTCTAATGCTGATATGACTTCAGTATTTGAAGTCCTTGTCATTGGAATTACTTCTGGCCACTTAGAGTGTTCATCAATTATGATTAAGTATGAGATTCCATCAATAGGACCGTCAAAGTTCAAATGTAGTCTCTCCCAAGAAGTAGTAGGCCAGTACCATGGTTATACAGCACCTCGTGGAAGCTGTCCTTGAGCTTGAACACACCCTTTGCATGCCGTAACATAGTTCTCAATGTCTTTATCAATGGCCGGCCACCAAACATGACCCCTAGCCTTCTGATTAATTCTGACAATGGCTGGGTGTCCTTCATGAAGAAGTTTAAACGTAGCTTGCCGTAGCCCATTAGGAACCAGAACTCTCTCACCCCATAAAATACATCCATTTCTGAGTGTGAGTTCTTTCACTCATAGTATGTATGCTCGCTGCACATCGCAGCCAGTTCTTGGCCAGCCATCTCTCAAATACTTTGCCAGAAGTTGTAATTCAGTATCACAAGCTGTCTCCTTTGCAATTTGTTTGGCATGTTTTATACCCGTAAAACACACACTTGGAAGGCTTTCTTGAACAACTGATGAGGAATTCATTAGTGGAAGTCTGGACATGGCATCAGCATTGCCATGGGAATCATGGGCCCGGTATTTGATGGCGTTATGATATGCTCCCAAAGTTAGAGCATACCTTTGCAATCTAGTGGTTGAAATTCCTTTCCTTGGATTAAAGATGGTCAGCAGTGGCTTATGGTCAGTTAAAAGAGTAAATTGTCTACCATAAATATAGTTATGGAACTTCTTAAAAGCCCATACAATGGCCAATGCTTCCTTGTCTAATTGGGAATAGTTCTTCTCTGCCGTTGTTAGAGAATGGGAAGCAAAGGCTACCGGTCGGTCTGTCCCATCTGGCATTGTGTGTGACAAGACAGCCCCTAAACCATAAGGCAAAGCATCACATGCTATCATGAGTGGTTTCTGAAGATCATAGTGCATTAACATGCGGGAACACAGGAGTAGGTTCTTGGATTCCTGGAAAGCTTGATTGCATTCACTGTTCCACAACCAGGGTCGATTTGTCTCAAGAAGCTGATGTAGTGGGTTTAACGTATGGGCTAGCTGTGGAAGAAAACGGTGGTAATAGTTAAGGAGACCAAGGTATGATCATAGTTGTGATGCATTCTGTGGTCTAGGAGCTTCTTGCAAGGCCTTGACTTTGTCATCAGAAGTGTGTAGACCATGACAATCTATAACATGGTCAGAAAATTCTAATTTGTCACGCATGAAAGCACACTTCTCCAAGTTGACCTTTAACCCGTAGGTCATTAGCCGCTGCAGCACCCTCTCTACATTTTGTCGATGTTCTTCCTCCGTCCTGCCCGTGATTAACATGTCATCTAAAAGGCACTGGACATGGGGTAGTCCATTTAACAGTTCTTCCATGGTGCGTTGCCAGATGACTGGTGCAGGAGCAATGCCAAAGACCATACAATTATATTGAAATAAACCATGGTGAGTATTGATGGTGAGTAACTTGCGGGAATCTCGATGTACTTCAAGTTGAAGGTAAGCATTTTTTAAATCAATCTTTGAGAAATGTTGTCCCCCAGCTAAGTTAGCAAAAATCTCTTCTGTCCAGGGTAATCGATACTTATCCACTGCTAACTGTTCATTCAACACCATCCTAAAGTCTCCACATATTTGGATCTGTCCATCTTCCTTCCTTACTGGTACAATAGGAGAAGCCCACTCACTACGATGCACTGGGGTTATAATCTTTAACTCTTCTAACCTCCTCAGTTCAGCATCAACTCCTGCCCTTAAAGCAAATGGCACAGTTCGTGCTTTTAAAAAACGTTGGCCTAGCTCCAGGTTTTAACTGTAACCGTACCCTTTTGTTCATATTTGGTCTTAATGTTCTGAATCCACTGGGCACGATCAACTCCAATATAATGAACTTCACTGTTTTTGAGACTCTCAGGCATGCCAAGGGCCCTTATCCAGTCCTTTCCATAAAGAGGTGGGCCACCTGATTTTAGTATATATAGTATAAGATTGGCAGTTTTACTGTTTGTACACACATATACAGATGCACACCCCAGTGATGTCAAGACTTCTCTGGAGTATGTTTGTAGCTTCAAGGTAGTGGGCTGCAGCAATACTGGAATTTTCAGCTGTTTCCAATCTTTAATCGTCATAACTGAAACTGCAGCCCCAGTATCTAAGTCCATGGTCAAATCTTTTCCTTCAATATTAACATGAACGGTCAAAGGCTCAGACCCTGCTGCCATGGTGTATACAGTCAAACTCCGAACAGTCATTTCCTCTTCTGAATCTGATGTGGCTCCCTTATAAGCCATGTGGTAATTTCCCTTCTTATGAGTTTTGCTTGAGACACTCTGCTGAGATCCTCTGCAAGCCTTCTTTAAGTGTCCTATTTTACCACAACCACGACAACGAGCATTTTTAAATCTGCATTCAGAAGCTACATGATTCTGTGCTCCACATCTCTAACAGTTAATAGGCGATGTTGCTTTTGCTGAATATTTACTGTCTGGTTTAGTCTGTTGCTTCATATTGGAGAAAAAAACCTGTTCTTCCTTAGTGTGGGAATGTGTCTGCAGTAAACTAGTGTCTCGTGTGACCTGGTCCAAAACAGAAGCAATCTCTAGGGCTTTATGGAAGGTCAGGCTCTCCTCTGTCAAAATTCGCTTTTGAATAGATTCTGTACTGATACCCATAACAAACTGATCTCTAAGGGCCATATTCAGATAATCCCCAAAAGCACAGGTGCTGGCCAATTTCTTTAAACAAATTGCAAATGCAGATACAGTCTCTTGTACCCCTTGGCGCCTGCTATAGAACTTGAACCGCTCAGCAATCTCTAATGGCCGTAGTTGTGTTAAGATCTGTATTATTTCAGACAAATACTTGGTGGCTGGCTTTTCTGGGTGTAGCAGATCTTTTAGAATCTCATATGTTTTAGCACCAATAGTTGTCAGACAGACAGCAACAGACTTAGGCCTAGATTTGGAGTTTGGCGGTAAAAGGGCTGTTAACGCTCCGCGGGCTTTTTTCTGGCCGCACCATAAATTTAACTCTGGTATCGAGAGTTTAAACAAATGCTGCGTTAGGCTCCAAAAAAGGAGCGTAGAGCATTTTTACCGCAAATGCAACTCTCGATACCAGAGTTGCTTACGGACGCGGCCGGCCTCAAAAACGTGCTCGTGCACGATTTTCCCATAGGAAACAATGGGGCTGTTTGAGCTGAAAAAAAACCTAACACCTGCAAAAAAGCAGCGTTCAGCTCCTAACGCAGCCCCATTGTTTCCTATGGGGAAACACTTCCTACGTCTGCACCTAACACTCTAACATGTACCCCGAGTCTAAACACCCCTAGCCTTACACTTATTAACCCCTAATCTGCCGCCCCCGCTATCGCTGACCCCTGCATATTTTTTTTAACCCCTAATCTGCCGCTCCGTAAACCGCCGCAACCTACGTTATCCCTATGTACCCCTAATCTGCTGCCCTAACATCGCCGACCCCTATATTATATTTATTAACCCCTAATCTGCCCCCCTCAACGTCGCCGACACCTGCCTACACTTATTAACTCCTAATCTGCCGAGCGGACCTGAGCGCTACTATAATAAAGTTATTAACCCCTAATCCGCCTCACTAACCCTATCATAAATAGTATTAACCCCTAATCTGCCCTCCCTAACATCGCCGACACCTACCTTCAATTATTAACCCCTAATCTGCCGAGCGGACCTCACCGCTACTATAATAAATGTATTAACCCCTAAAGCTAAGTCTAACCCTAATACTAACACCCCCCTAAGTTAAATATAATTTACATCTAACGAAATAAATTAACTCTTATTAAATAACTTATTCCTATTTAAAGCTAAATACTTACCTGTAAAATAAATCCTAATATAGCTACAATATAAATTATAATTATATTATAGCTATTTTAGGATTAATATTTATTTTACAGGCAACTTTTTAATTATTTTAACCAGGTACAATAGCTATTAAATAGTTAAGAACTATTTAATAGTTACCTAGTTAAAATAATAACAAATTTACCTGTAAAATAAATCCTAACCTAAGATATAATTAAACCTAACACTACCCTATCAATAAATTAATTAAATAAACTACCTACAATTACCTACAATTAACCTAACACTACACTATCAATAAATTAATTAAACACAATTCCTACAAATAAATACAATTAAATAAACTAGCTAAAGTACAAAAAATAAAAAAGAACTAAGTTACAAAAAATAATAAAATATTTACAAACATAAGAAAAATATTACAACAATTTTAAACTAATTACACCTACTCTAAGCCCCCTAATAAAATAACAAAGCCCCCCAAAATAAAAAATTCCCTACCCTATTCTAAATTAAAAAAGTTACAAGCTCTTTTACCTTACCAGCCCTGAACAGGGCCCTTTGCGGGGCATGCCCCAAGAATTTCAGCTCTTTTGCCTGTAAAAGAATAAATACAATACCCCCCCCCCCAACATTACAACCCACCACCCACATACCCCTAATCTAACCCAAACCCCCCTTAAATAAACCTAACACTAAGCCCCTGAAGATCTTCCTACCTTGTCTTCACCATACCAGGTTCACCGATCCGTCCTGGCTCCAACATCTTCATCCAACCCAAGCGGGGGTTGGCGATCCATCATCCGGTGCTGAAGAGGTCCAGAAGAGGCTCCAAAGTCTTCCTCCTATCCGGCAAGAAGAGGACATCCGGACCGGCAAACATCTTCTCCAAGCGGCATCTTCAATCTTCTTCCATCCGGTGCGGAGCGGGTCCATCTTGAAGCAGGCGACGCGGATCCATCCTCTTCTTCCGTTGTCTCCCGACGAATGACGGTTCCTTTAAGGGACGTCATCCAAGATGGCGTCCCTCGAATTCCGATTGGCTGATAGGATTCTATCAGCCAATCGGAATTAAGGTAGGAATATTCTGATTGGCTGATGGAATCAGCCAATCAGAATCAAGTTCAATCCGATTGGCTGATCCAATCAGCCAATCAGATTCAGCTCGCATTCTATTGGCTGTTCCGATCAGCCAATAGAATGCGAGCTCAATCTGATTGGCTGATTGGATCAGCCAATCGGATTGAACTTGATTCTGATTGGCTGATTCCATCAGCCAATCAGAAAATTCCTACCTTAATTCCGATTGGCTGATAGAATCCTATCAGCCGAATCGGAATTCGAGGGACGCCATCTTGGATGACGTCCCTTAAAGGAACCGTCATTAGTCGGGAGACAACGGAAGAAGAGGATGGATCCGCGTCGCCTGCTTCAAGATGGACCCGCTCCGCACCGGATGGAAGAAGATTGAAGATGCCGCTTGGAGAAGATGTTTGCTGGTCCGGATGTCCTCTTCTTGCCGGATAGGAGGAAGACTTTGGAGCCTCTTCTGGACCTCTTCAGCACCGGATGATGGATCGCCAACCCCCGCTTGGGTTGGATGAAGATGTTGGAGCCAGGACGGATCGGTGAACCTGGTATGGTGAAGACAAGGTAGGAAGATCTTCAGGGGCTTAGTGTTAGGTTTATTTAAGGGGGGTTTGGGTTAGATTAGGGGTATGTGGGTGGTGGGTTGTAATGTTGGGGGGGGGTATTGTATTTATTCTTTTACAGGCAAAAGAGCTGAAATTCTTGGGGCATGCCCCGCAAAGGGCCCTGTTCAGGGCTGGTAAGGTAAAAGAGCTTGTAACTTTTTTAATTTAGAGTAGGGTAGGGAATTTTTTATTTTGGGGGGCTTTGTTATTTTATTAGGGGGCTTAGAGTAGGTGTAATTAGTTTAAAATTGTTGTAATATTTTTCTTATGTTTGTAAATATTTTTTTATTTTTTGTAACTTAGTTCTTTTTTATTTTTTGTACTTTAGCTAGTTTATTTAATTGTATTTATTTGTAGCAATTGTGTTTAATTAATTTATTGATAGTGTAGTGTTAGGTTAATTGTAGGTAATTGTAGGTAGTTTATTTAATTATTTTATTGATAGGGTAGTGTTAGGTTTAATTATATCTTAGGTTAGGATTTATTTTACAGGTAAATTTGTTATTATTTTAACTAGGTAGCTATTAAATAGTTCTTAACTATTTAATAGCTATTGTACCTAGTTAAAATAAATACCAAGTTGCCTGTAAAATAAATATTAATCCTAAAATAGCTATAATATAATTATAATTTATATTGTAGCTATATTAGGATTTATTTTACAGGTAAGTATTTAGCTTTAAATAGGAATCATTTATTTAATTAGAGTTAATTAATTTCGTTAGATGTAAATTATATTTAACTTAGGGGGGTGTTAGTGTTAGGGTTAGACTTAGCTTTAGGGGTTAATACATTTATTAGAATAGCGGTGAGCTCCGGTCGGCAGATTAGGGGTTAATAATTGAAGTTAGGTGTCGGCGATGTTAGGGAGGGCAGATTAGGGGGTTAATACTATTTATGATAGGGTTAGTGAGGCGGGTTAGGGGTTAATAACTTTATTATAGTAGCGCTCAGGTCCGCTCGGCAGATTAGGGGTTAATAAGTGTAGGTAGGTGTCGGCGACGTTGAGGGGGGCAGATTAGGGGTTAATAAATATAATATAGGGGTCGGCGGTGTTAGGGGTAGCAGATTAGGGGTACATAGGGATAACGTAGGTGGCGGCGCTTTGCGGTCGGAAGATTAGGGGTTAATTATTTTAAGTAGCTGGCGGCGATGTTGTGGGGGGCAGGTTAGGGGTTAATAAATGTAATACAGGGGTCGGCGGGGTTAGGGGCAGCAGATTAGGGGTACATAAGTATAACGTAGGTGGCGGTCGGCAGATTAGGGGTTAAAAATTTTAATCGAGTGGCGGCGATGTGGGGGGAGCTCGGTTTAGGGGTACATAGGTAGTTTATGGGTGTTAGTGTACTTTAGGGTACAGTAGTTAAGAGCTTTATAAACCGGCGTTAGCCAGAAAGCTCTTAACTCCTGCTATTTTCAGGCGGCTGGAGTTTTGTCGTTAGAGCTCTAACGCTCACTTCAGAAACGACTCTAAATACCGGCGTTAGAAAGATCCCATTGAAAAGATAGGATACGCAATTTACGTAAGGGGATCTGCGGTATGGAAAAGTCGCGGCTGAAAAGTGAGCGTTAGACCCTTTAATCACTGACTCCAAATACCAGCGGGCGGCCAAAACCAGCGTTAGGAGCCTCTAACGCTGGTTTTGACGGCTACCGCCAAACTCCAAATCTAGGCCTTAGTATCTCCAATGTCATTGGCAAGTAAATGCTGCTGTAGCCTTTCAGTCCAGGAAACCCAGTTATCTGTGTCAAATTCTTTCAATGCTCCAAATACAGCCATTATAGCGTGAGTTTGTGGTAGTATACTTGTCGCCAGATGTAATGTCCTTACATAGCAAACATTAACTCTTTATATGAATGATACACTGGCAACTTCTAAATGTAGACTGGCACTTTATTTACTGGATTAAATAACAAGGTGGCTCCTGTAGATTTGCACACAGTAATATGGATAAATATAAATATATAGTCCTTTATAATGAATGGCTGCTACAGACCTTATATTAGCAGTCCTGTTCACTGTATATGCAGCACTATAGTAATCTCAGTATCAGGTAGTATGCAAGATGACAAGGGAACTACCTGGCCAGCTGTTTAAGTCTGTTCTGTAGACTCAGGGTAATTTATAACTGTATAACTGCAATATAACTTCTGTATAACTGACAGTTCTTACTCTTCCTGACTGGCTGATGCTGAATCCTGCTGCACTGATCTGTAGCTGACATTACACTTATTATTAGCAGCCCTGATCCTGAGGTTCAGTCCTTGTTACTTGTACTTATTAACTGCATCACAAAACTGTCACAAGATGGCTTCTCTGAACTGTTCTGATTCTAAACACAGCCTACTTGATGACATCATCTTTGTATGGAAGCCTCAATGTGCCATCTGACCAAATGAGGAAGTAAGCACAACACTACAGACACAAAGGGGTTTGAATGGCTATTAAAGGTAACCATCCTCACCTGTGATCTGTCTTCTTGTAATTAGTGTGTGTGTATAAAAGGGCAATGAGTTTCTGGACTCCTGACAGACCCTTGCATCTTTCATCCAGTGCTGCACTGATGTTTCTGGATTCTAAGTCATGGGGAAAGCAAAAGAATTGTCAAAGGATTTACGGGAAAAGGTAGTTGAACTGTATAAAACAGGAAAGGGATATAAAAAGATATCCAAGGAATTGAGAATGCCAATCAGCAGTGTTCAAACTCTAATCAAGAAGTGGAAAATGAGGGGTTCTGTTAAAATCAAACCACGGTCAGGTAGACCAACTAAAATTTCAGCCACAACTGCTAAGAAAATTGTTTGGGATGCAAAGAAAAACCCACAAATAACTTCAGGTGAAATACAGGACTCTCTGAAAACATGTGGTGTGGCTGTTTCAAGATGCACAATAAAGAGGCACTTGAAGAAAGATGGGCTGCATGGTCGAGTCACCAGAAGAAAACCATTACTACACAATGGCCACAAAGTGTCCCGCTTACAATACGCCAAACAGCACAGAGACTAGCCTCAAACCTTCTGGCACAAAGTCATTTGGAGTTATGAGACCAAAATTGAGCTTTTTGGCCACAACCATAAACGCTACATTTGGAGAGTAGTCAACAAGGCCTATGATGAAAGGTACACCATTCCTTCTGTGAAACACAGAGGTGGATCTCTGATGTTTTGGGGATGTGTGAGCTACAAAGGCACAGGAATTGATGGCAAGTTGAATGCAGTATGTTATCAAAAAATATTGGAGGAAAATTTGCATTCATCAGCCCAGAAGCTGCGCATGGGATGTACTTAGACATTCCAACATGACAATGATCCTAAACACAAGGCCAAGTTGACCTGTCATTGGCTACAGCAGAAAAAAGTGAAGGTTCTGGAGTGGCCATCTCAGTCTCCTGACCTCAATATCATTAAGCCACTCTGGGGAGATCTCAAACGTGCAGTTCATGCAAGACAGCCCAAGAATTTACAGGAACTGGAGGCTTTTTGCCAGGAAGAATGGGCAGCTTTACTATCTGAGAAGATAAAGAGGCTCATCCACAAATACCACAAAAGACTTTAAGCTGTCATTGATGTTAAAGGGGGCAATACATGGTATTAAGAGCTGGGGTATGTAAACCTTTGATCAGGGTCATTTGGGTAGTTTCTGTTGTCATTATGATTTAAAAAGGGTAAACACAGTTGATTGATAATAAATGGCTTCAGCCAAACACTAACCATGAGTGAAAGAAAAGTTTTTTGTGTTATCATTCATATTCTCTGAAAAATGGCCAAGAAATCATAAATTCTGCCAGGGTATGTAAACTTATGAGCACAACTGTGTGTGTATGTGTATATATATATACAATTTCAAAGTGGAGGGTCCAGCACAGGTACCAAGTAGAAATACCTGGTAGATGGAGATAGTTTCTTTATTTTATATGTGGGGTGCACGTACGTCAGAGGGTCCTGCACACCTCAAATATAGAGCAAAAATATATATACAGCAAAAATCCAAGGAGGAAGACGTCAGCACCCACAGTTCATCAGAATATTTTCTTTATTTCATAGTAACATGGAAGACAAAACAGCAATGTTTCGGATCCATCTGATCCTAATTGATTAAGGATCAGATGGATCCGAAACGTTGCTGTTTTGTCTTCCATGTTACTATGAAATAAAGAAAATATTCTGATGAACTGTGGGTGCTGACGTCTTCCTCCTTGGATTTTTGCTGTATATATATATATATATATATGTGTGTATGTGTATATATATATATATATATATATATATATATATATATATATGTGTGTGTGTGTATATATATATATATATATATATATATATATATATGTGTGTGTGTGTATATATATATGTGTGTGTGTGTGTGTGTGTGTATATATATATATATATATATATATATATATATATGTGTGTGTGTGTGTGTGTGTATATATATGTGTGTGTGTGTGTATATATATATACTTACAGAAACAAAAGCAGGGTATCAAATTGCGCTGTGTATCAATGCATGCAAATAGTTTCTCCTGACGTATTTTTCAGCTGAAACTGATGGATCCACTATTACCAGTGGATATGGGGGAATCTTTGTCAGTAGTTTAGGCAGGAACAGCGCTCATAGAAAGGGAGAGAAGAATAAGCAACCAATAATGTAATTTGTACACACAAAGGTATTTCACAAAGGGAGTATTTCCGATGGTTTACGTCTTGTCATAGGAAAACAACTGACTCTCCAGTCACAATGCTGATATAAAAGAGGATTTATTGTTGAATAAATCTATGCAGTAAGGTGTAAAGATCCTCTGATGAAGTGAACTGCGTGTTCATGAAACTAGTAAGGGACCGCCCACTTAGTGACATCACTTCCGGTCCTGCGAGACCACACGCAAACAGAGTTTTATAGACTCAGAAGGACTGTTTGTGTGTATCTCCAACAGGACCTTTACTGTTTTTCACAGAAATGCGTCACCTAAGCCAGGTTTATTGAACTTTTTTACTTGCTAATCGAACTGAGCGTTATTCAACTCTTACTAAATCAGCAAACGTTTCAATTCTCCATTGTGAGATATTTAACTCTGAGACATTTGTTTTATCTTGAACTATGCATAGGTGAAAACCTGGGTCTTTACACCTTACTGCATAGATTTATTCAACAATAAATCCTCTTTTATATCAGCATTGTGATTGGAGAGTCAGTTGTTTTTCTATGACAAGACGTAAACCATCTGAAATACTCTGCTTGGGAGCCCCGATCTCATCACCCCTTCTATACCATACTACAAGAGGTGGAAGCAGAAAATAAAGACGCATCTTTAACACGGATAGTGTAGCAAAACAAGAGAAAAAGGCGCAACCCCATATCAAGGTAGAATAATAGTTTATTGGGAGCACACACAAGGTTAAAAACACTCACAAGAGGTTAAATGTAAATTCGCATTAACATAATACTCAGTCTAGACGTGTGTAGGCAACATCCACTGGTTTCATCACTGGATTGTCAGAAATTGTCTCAGAGTAATTCCAAATGACTTTAGCCTGCTGTAGTCGGCCACAGCTCCGCCCTAAACGCATTTCGTTCGCTCCTAGGCAAACTTTCTCAAGAGTAGTATCAGATAGGGATACATATCCCCTCTGTGAACATCACATACCTCACGTTTGAGGTCTTACAAGGTGAGCAAGTTTTTTGCATTTCAAAACACATCACCTTTGTGTGTAAAAACGACACTATTGGTTGCTTTTTCTTCTCTCCCTTTCTATGAGCGCTGTTCCTGCCTAAACTACTGCTATATATATATAATACCCACATATATATGTACTGTACACACACTATTACTACATACTGCTATATATATATATATATATATATATATATATATATGTACTGTACACACACTATTACTACATACTGCAATACTCTTGCTATTATGCTTTTTGCACTACACAGCTATATATATATATAATACATACGTATATATGTACTGTACACACACTATTACTACATACTGCAATACTCTTGCTATTATGCTTTTTGCACTACACAGCTATATATATAAAATACACACACATATATATGTACTGTACACACACTATTACTACATACTGCTATATATATATATATGTACTGTACACACACTATTACTACATACTGCTATATATATATATATGTACTGTACACACACTATTACTACATACTGCTATTATGCTTTTTGCACTACACAGCTATAAGCTAGCGAGATCCCTCAGCTCCGCTGTCTCACACAAAGCGGACATAAAACATTAATATTACGCCATATAAAATTATTTAAAAGCACAGGAATATTTTATGATGGTTTTTAAGTTTTGAGTTTTATTTTTATATAATTTTTTTTTTCACATTTTGGAATCACAAAACTAAAATAATATGGTCCAGGGGGCTGAATTATCAAGCTCCGTTGCTCCATAACTTGTCCGCTTGCTCTGAGGTGGCGGACAGAAATATGATCGGGTTGATTGACACCCCCTGCTAGCGACCAATCTGCAGGGGGTGGTATTGCACAAGCAGTTCTGGTGAACTGCTTGTGCAATGATAAATGCTGACAGCGTATACTGTCAGCATTTATCGATGTGCAGCGGACATGATACGCTACATTGTATCATGTCCGCTCGCACTTTGATAAATCTGCCCCCATAACCGCAGGTTATTTAGGGAACATTTTTATTTACATTTAAAGCTGCAAACACTTGAGAAATAGCACTAAACAGATACCTGTGACTGTGACACTGTAGGTGACAAACATTGATTCTAGATAATGACTTTGTGTTTGTCTCATTCCCAGCGCACTTCACATGCTCTGCCCAACGGAAGTGGGAGGATGAGTGCGGGGGCAGTCGTATCCCATACTGCGCACCAGGTAAGTGATGGTTACACAGGAGCAGACAAGGGCCTTGATATTCAAAGATTCTCCAGCTTGGAGAGAAATTGTAGTTTAGACTTCACAGGGGATGAACTCACTGAATTTTCAAAAGAAAAAAGGGCGTAACTCTCCAGTACGGCGAGATCTCTCTTATTTCTGTATGTGATGCAGCACTGCGTGATGTGAGAGTTTGTTACACTTACACTTTGTGCTATATAGCACTGTATGATATGAGAGTTTTGTTACACTTACACTTTGTGCTATATAGCACTGTATGATATGAGAGTTTTGTTACACTTACACTTTGTGCTATATAGCACTGTATGATATGAGAGTTTTGTTACACTTACACTTTGTGCTATATAGCACTGTACAGTATGATATGAGAGTTTTGTTACACTTTGTGCTATATAGCACTGTATGATATGAGAGTTTTGTTACACTTACACTTTGTGCTATATAGCACTGTATGATATGAGAGTTTTGTTACACTTACACTTTGTGCTATATAGCACTGTATGATATGAGAGTTTTGTTACACTTACACTTTGTGCAATATAGCACTGTATGATATGAGAGTTTTGTTACACTTACACTTTGCGCAATATAGCTCTGTATGATATGAGAGTTTTGTTACACTTACATTCAACTAGATTTAGAGTTTTGCGGCCAAAGGGGTGCGTTAGCTATGCGTGTTTTTTTTCTAGCGCTGCTTCTAAACAACGCTGGTATTTAGAGTTCTCTGAAGGGCTGCGTTAGGCTCCAAAAAGGAAGCGTACAGACATATTTACCGCCACTTCAACTCTCAATACCAGCGTTGCTTACGGTAGCGGCTAGCTGGAAAAACGTGCTCGTGCACAATTCCCCCATAGGAAACAATGGGGCAGTTTGGGCTGAAAAAAAACCTAACACCTGCAAAAAAGCAGCGTTCAGCTCCTAACGCAGCCCCATTGTTTCCTATGGGGAAACACTTTCTAAGGCCTCGCTTCCATTGAGTCGTAATTCAGTTTGCGTGCACTCGCAAACCGATAAATATGCTGGCGGAAGCAATATCGTTTATCGACTGTTTCCAATGGCGCGTTATACCTCAATATTGGCAGCCGGACTTCGGCTGCCGAAAAGATCTTCGCGTCCCATAGAAAGTAATAGAAGCCGTTAATCGATAAATTATACCAGGTTTCCAATGAAAGCGCAAACCGTTAATATACTGTCGGAGGCTGTCGATACATTGAGAAATATTACACCCAGCTCAACTAGGTGTAAAAGAGGAAAATTGTGCTTTTTGAGACCTATTTTTTATTGAAATTATAAAACTTGCAAATAATGCAAGTGTTTTAATGTAGAAATAAATTGTTATAAGTAATATTTATTGTTGTCTCATGTATAGAAATAGTTGAACTTATATTCTAATAGAAATATCAGTATATATTTAAATATAATAATATATGCAAGAACATATCTACAGAATGCAAACTAGACCTATGCCTAGGGCAGCAATAAATATTACTTATATTTATGAAGTGTTAAATATAATTATATTAGAAAATAGTATTTGATTATTAAAAATATGGATAAGTGTATCTTTATTTTTCTTGAGAGGTGATCACCGGTAAGGAGCACGGATGTTAAACGTAAATTCTATAGTGTAAGGTCGGGTTACCTTAGCAACTAATTGATTTTCAAGAAATCCGACATCAGATGGAAGCGTTAACACAACGTTAACTTACAGCTACACGAAAAGAGCGACTGCACGCTATCCGCAAAATATTTCAATGGAAACCTGGTACTAAAATGGAGCCGTAAATTACTTTTAGCTGTCGGCCGCTTCGGTAACTTACGGCTCCATTTTTAACGACTCAATGGAAGCGAGGCCTAAGTCTGCACCTAACACCCTAACATGAACCCCGAGTCTAATCACCCCTAACCTTACACTTATTAACCCCTAATCTGTCGCACCCGCTATCGCTGACACCTGCATTATATTATTAACCCCTAATCTGCCGCTCCATACACTGCCGCAACCTACATTATACCTATGTACCCCTAATCTGCTGTCCCTAACATCGCCGACACCTACATAATATTTATTAACCCCTACTCTGCCCCCCCCCAACGTCGCCGCTACCTTACCTACACTTATTAACCCCTAATCTGCCGACCGGACCTCGCCGCTACTCTAATAAATGTATTAACCCCTAAAGCTAAATCTAACCCTAACCCTAACACCCCCCTAAGTTAAATATAATTTTAAGCTAACGAAATAAATTAAATATTATTAACTAAAGTCTTCCTATTTAAAGCTAAATACTTACCTGTAAAATAAACCCTAATATAGCTACAATATAACGAATAATTATATTGTAGCTATTTTAGGATTTATATTTATTTTACAGGCAACTTTGTATTTATTTAAACTAGGTACAATAGCTATTAAACAGTTATTTACTATTTAATAGCTACCTAGTTAAAATAATTACAAAATTACCTGTAAAATAAATACTAAGCTAAGTTACAATTAAACCTAACACTACACTATCAATAAATAAATTAAATCAATTAACTACAATTACCTGCAATTAAATAAACTAAATTACAAAAAACAAACACTAAATTACAAAAAATAAAAAAAGATTACAAGAATTTTAAGCTAATTACACGTACTCTAAGCCCCCTAATAAAATAACAAAGCCCCCCAAAATAAATAAAAAATCCCTACCCTAATCTAAATTAAAAAAAATTAACAGCTCTATTACCTTACCAGCCCATAAAATTGCTTTTTGCGGGGCATGTCCCAAAGAATTCAGCTCTTTTGCCTGTAAAAAAAAAACACAATACCACCCCCCAACATTACAACCCACCACCCACATACCCCTACTCTAACCCAAACCCCCCTTAAATAAACCTAACACTACCCCCCTGAAGATCTCCCTACCTTGAGCCGTGTTCACCCAGCCGGGCTCCGATGGACCAAAAGAGGGCACCCGGAGCGGCAGAAGTCTTCATCCTATCTGGGCAGAAGGGGACATCCGGACCGGTAGACATCTTCATCCAAGCGGCATCTTCTATCTTCATCCATCCGGAGCGGAGCCATCTGCTTCCAGCCGACGCGGATCCATCCTTCTTCCACGACGCCTACTCGCTGAATGAAGGTTCCTTTAAATGACGTCATCCAAGATGGCGTCCCTCGAATTCCGATTGGCTGATAGGATTCTTTCAGCCAATCGGAACTAAGGTAGGAAAAATCTGATTGGCTGATTGAATCAGCCAATCAGATTCAAGTTCAATTGGATTGGCTGATCCAATCAGCCAATCAGATTGAGCTCGCATTCTATTGGCTGATCGGAACAGAATCCTATCAGCCAATCGGAATTCGAGGGACGCCATCTTGGATGACGTCATTTAAAGGAACCTTCATTCGGCGAGTAGGCGTCGTTGA
Source organism: Bombina bombina (assembly GCF_027579735.1). NCBI lineage: Eukaryota > Metazoa > Chordata > Amphibia > Anura > Bombinatoridae > Bombina > Bombina bombina. Next base: position 277,540,718 of record NC_069507.1, read on the forward strand.
AGAAGGATGGATCCGCGTCAGCTGGAAGAAGATGGATGAAGATAGAAGATGCCGCTTGGATGAAGATGTCTACCAGTCCGGATGTCCTCTTCTGCCCGGATAGGATGAAGACTTCTGCCACTCCGGATGCCCTCTTTTGGTCCATCGGTGCCCGGCTGGGTGAACAAGGCTCAAGGTAGGGAGATCTTCAGGGGGGTAGTGTTAGGTTTATTTAAGGGGGGTTTGGGTTAGAGTAGGGGTATGTGGGTGGTGGGTTGTAATGTTGGGGGGTGGTATTGTGTTATTTTTACAGGCAAAAGAGCTGATTTCTTTGGGGCATGCCCCGCAAAAAATCCCTTTTAAGGGCTGGTAAGGTAATAGAGCTGTTAACTTTTTTAATTTAGATTAGGGTAGGGACATTTTTTTATTTTGGGGGGCTTTGTTATTTTATTAGGGGGCTTAGAGTACGTGTAATTAGCTTAAAATTCTTGCAATCTTTTTCTATTTTTTGTAATTTAGTGTTTTTTTTTTGTAATTTAGTTTAGTTTATTTAATTGTAGGTAATTGTAGTTAATTGATTTAATTTATTTATTGATAGTGTAGTGTTAGGTTTAATTGTAACTTAGCTTAGGATTTATTTTACAGGTAATTTTGTAATTATTTTAACTAGGTAGCTATTAAATAGTAAATAACTATTTAATAGCTATTGTACCTAGTTTAAATAAATACAAAGTTGCCTGTAAAATAAATATAAATTCTAAAATAGCTACAATATAATTATTCGTTATATTGTAGCTATATTAGGGTTTATTTTACAGGTAAGTATTTAGCTTTAAATAGGAAGACTTTAGTTAATAATATTTAATTTATTTTGTTAGCTTAAAATTATATTTAATTTAGGGGGGTGTTAGGGTTAGGGTTAGATTTAGCTTTAGGGGTTAATACATTTATTAGAGTAGCGGCGAGGTCCGGTCGGCAGATTAGGGGTTAATAAGTGTAGGTAAGGTAGCGGCGACGTTGGGGGGGGCAGATTAGGGGTTAATAAATATTATGTAGGTGTCGGCGATGTTAGGGGCAGCAGATTAGGGGTTCATAGGGATAATGTAGGTGGCGGCGGTGTGCGGTCTGCAGATTAGGGGTTAAAAATATTTATTATAGTGGCGGCGATGTGGGGGGACCTCGGTTTAGGGGTACATAGGTAGTTTATGGGTGTTAGTGTACTTTAGAGCATTAGAGCACAGTAGTTAAGAGCTTTATAAACCGGCATTAGACCATAAAGCTCTTAACTACTGACTTTTTTCTGCGGCTGGAGTCTTGTCGATAGAGGGTCTACTGCTCACTTCAGCCAAGACTCTAAATACCGGTGTTAGGAAGATCCCATTGAAAAGATAGGATGCGCAATTGGCATAAGGGGATCAGCGGTATGGAAAAGTCGCGTCTGGAAAGTGAGCGTTAGACCCTTTCCTGGCTGAATCTAAATACCAGCGGGCGGCCAAAAGCAGCGTTAGGACCACTTAACGCTGCTTTTGACGGCTACCGCAGAACTCTAAATCTAGGCGTATGTGTGCAATATAGCACTGTATGATATGAGAGTTTTGTTCCACTTTGTGCTATATAGCACTGCATGATATGAGAGTTATGTTACACTTACATTGTGTGCAATATAGCACTGTATGATATGAGAGTTTTGTTTCACTTACACTTTGCGCTTTGTATTTTTTTTTTTATACATTTCAGATAGGGTCCTTTCAGTATTATTGCATTTAAGTTTGCACTTTCTCATTTACACCAAGATTACAAGTTATGCGCTAAACCAGGTGCGTAAATAACGCAAAATATAAGCGGTATCGCACTCTTCATAGCGCTGCCATTACAAATTACTGAAAAACCTTCTTTTGTTGTGCGGTATGGTGCGTTAAGCCAAGGCCTGACTTGACGTGCTCGTGCACGTTTTTCCCCATAGACATTAATGTACAGAAAGTGTTAAAAAAACCCCACCTGCGATCGCAGAATTGCGATATCTATAATGCAATCCCCACTGATGTATATGGGGAAAAGAAGCTTATGTTAAAACCTAACACCCTAACATAAACCCCAGACTCTAAATAAACCTATTAACCCCCAAAACTCCCGGCCCCCCACATTGCTACTACTATAATAAAGTTATTAACCCTTAAACCAACGATCTCCTACATTGCTACTACTATAATAAAGTTATTAACCCCTTAACTGCTGGGCCCCCACATCGCAAAACACACTAAATTAAACTATTGCCCCTAAACCTAACTATCCCCTATGAATTAAATTTACTATATATTTATCTTAAAAAAAAATAACGAAAAATAATAAAACACTAACGGCTAGATTACGAGTTTTTGTCGGTAATACTTGCGGTGCTAACAAGCCTTTTTTTCTCACCGCTCACTTAAGACAACGCTGGTATTACGAGTTTTCTGAAAGCCGGCGTTAGCCGCAGAAAAGTGAGCATTGAGCAAAATTTAGCTCCACATCTCACCTCAATACCAGCGTTGCTTACGGTAGTGGTAAGGTGGCTAAACATGCTCGTGCATGATTTCCCCATAGGAAACAATGTGGCTGAGCCGGCTGAAAAAAACCTAACACCTGCAAAAAAGCAGCGTTCAGCTCTTCGCGCAGCCCCATTGATTCCTATGGGGAAATAAAAGTTAAGTCTACATCTAACACCCTAACATGAACCCCGAATCTAAACACCCCTAATCTTACACTTATTAACCCCTAATCTGCCACCCCCGACATTGCCGCCACCTGCATAATCTTATTAACCCCTAATCTGCTGCTCCGGACACCGCCGCCACCTACATTATACTTATGAACCCCTAATCTTCTGCTCCCAACATTGCCAACACCTACATTATATTTATTAACCCCTAATCTGCCGCCCCCAATGCCGCCGCAACCTACCTACACTTATTAACCCCTAATCTGCGGCCCCCAACATCGCCGCCACTATAATAAAGTTATTAACCCCTAAACCTAAGTCTAACCCTAACCCCCCCAATTTAAATATAATTTAAAATAATCTAAATAAAATTACTACAATTAAATAAATGAATCCTATTTAAAACTAAATACTTACCTATAAAATAAACCTTAATATAGCTACAATATAACTAATAGTTACATTGTAGCTATTTTAGGATTTATTTTTATTTTACAGGCAACTTTGTATTTATTTTAACTAGGTACAATAGTTATTAAATAGTTATTAAATAGTTATTAACTATTTAATAACTACCTAGCTAAAAGAAATACAAAATTACCTGTAAAATAAATCCTAACCTAAGTTACAATTACACCTAATACTACACTATCATTAAATGAATTCCCTAAACTAAATATAATTAATTACAATTAAATTGTCAGCCGTAAAGGATCAGCCCAGGATTCAACCCAACTGCTAGCGTGAAAAGTAAAACACACGCTAGCAAACTGAGAAATATCCAGGACGTGACCCACTCAGGAAACAAAATAAGCAGGATACAATGTACTCACAAAAGAAGTAGAATCTCTGTATAGTTTCTTGAGGTCTGAATTGATACACAAGAGAAAGCGGTTGAACCCTTTAAGCAGGATAATAACTTTAGGTAGTTGGAAGGTAAAATGATAAATGTCCTTTTAAGCAGGTTTGCAGCAAACAAATGATAAATGTACCTTTAAGCAGGTTTGCAGCAAATAAATGATAAATGTTCCTTTAAAGGACCAGTCAACACATTAGATTTGCATAATCAACAAATGCAAGATAACAAGACAATGCAATAGCACTTAGTCTGAACTTCAAATGAGTAGTAGATTTTTTATAACAAATTTCAAAGTTATGTATATTTCCACTCCCCTTGTACCATGTGATAGCAATCAGCCAATCACAAATGCATATACGTATAGTCTGTGAATTCTTGCACATGCTCAGTAGGATCTGGTGATTCAAAAATTGTAAATATAAAAGACTGTGCACATTTTTTTTAGTGGAAGTAAAATGGAAAGTTGTTTAAAATTACATGCTGTATCTGAATTATGAAAATTTAATTTAACCTGAAAGTCCCTTTAAGCAGGTTTGCAACAAATAAATGATAAATGTCCCTTTAAGCAGGTTTGCTAGGATTAAGGCAAAAGCAAGGTCAGGCAGGCAAGGGTAAGTATATCCAGGAGACAGTTTGAGGGTCTAGGCAATAGCAAGGTCAGACAGGCAAGGGTCAGAATATCCAGGAGACAGGTTTGATTGAGGGTTAAGCAGAGTTCGTAGTCAGACAGGCAAGGGTCAAATACAGATTCAGATTTTAAGTACTCACAGCACCAGAGTCAGGATAAACAAACGGGCCCTGAGTAAGATCTCCCGCCAGGATTTAAAGGCAGAGGAGAGATGCCGACGTCAGAGTGGAGTGTCCTGACGACTGCATCACGTTGCTAGGCAACGTGACGCGTTGAGTCACAGAGGAAATCCGGAAGCCGCAGCGACACGGCGATGAGTGGATCAGAGTGTGACATAAATCAAATAAACTAAAGTACAAAAAGAAAAAAACACTAAATTACAGAAAATAAAAAAATAATTACAAATTTTTAAACTAATTACACCTAATCTAATCCCCCTAATAAAATAAAAAAGCCCCCCAAAATAAAAAAGCCCTACCCTATACTAAATTACAAATAGCCCTTAAAAGGGCCTTTTGCGGGGCATTGCCCCAAAGTAATCAGCTCTTTTACCTGTAAAAAAAAATACAATACCCCTCCCAACATTACAACCCACCACCCACACACCCAACCCTACTCTAAAACCCACCCAATCCAACCTTAATAAAACCTAACACTAACCCCTTGAAGATCACCCTACCTTGAGACGTCTTCACCCAACCCGGGCCGAAGTCCTCTACGAATCCGGGCGAAGTGGTCCTCCAGACGGGCAGAAGTCTTCATCCAGGCGGCATCTTCTATCTTCATCCTTCCGGCGTGGATCGGGTCCATCTTCAATCCAGCTAACGCTGAGCATCCTCTTCAAACGAAGTCCAACTGAAGAATGACAGTTCCTTTAAATTACGTCATCCAAGATGGCGTCCCTTGAATTCCGATTGGCTGATAGAATTCTATCTGCCAATCGGAATTAAGGTAGGAAAAATCCTTTTGGCTGATGCAATCAGCCAATAGAATTGAAGTTCAATCCTATTGGCTGATCCAATCAGCCAATAGGATTGAGCTCGCATTCTATTGGCTGTTCCAATCAGCCAATAGAATGCAAGCTCAATTCTATTGGCTGATTGCATCAGCCAATAGTATTTTTCCTACCTTAATTCCGATTGGCTGATAGAATTCTATCAGCCAATCGGAATTGAAGGGTCGCCATCTTGGATGACGTCATTTAAAGGAACCTTCATTCTTCAGTTTGACTTCGTTTGAAGAGGATGCTCCGCGTCGGCTGGATTGAAGATTGACCCGCTCTGCACCGGAAGGATGAAGATAGAAGATGCTGCCTGGATGAAGTCTTCTGCCCGCCTGGAGGACCTCTTCTGCCCAGATTCGATGAAGCCTTCTGCCCGTCTGGAGGACCACTTCGCCCGGCTTCGTAGAGGACTTCGGCCTGGTTGGGTGAAGACGTCTCAAGGTAGGGTGATCTTCAAGGGGTTAGTGTTAGGTTTTATTAACGGGGGATTGGGTGGGTTTTAGAGTAGGGTTGGGTGTGTGGGTGGTGGGTTGTAATGTTGGGGGGGTATTGTATTTTTTTTTTACAGGTAAAAGAGCTGATTACTTTGGGGCAATGCCCTGCAAAAGGCCCTTTTAAGGGCTATTTGTAATTTAGTATAGGGTAGGGCTTTTTTTATTTTGGGGGGATTAGGTGTAATTAGTTTAAAAATTTGTAATTATTTTTTTTATTTTCTGTAATTTAGTGTCTTGTTTTTTTTTTTGTACTTTGGTTTATTTAATTTAATTGTAATTAATTGTAGTTAATTTAGTTAATTTATTTAATTATAGTGTAGTGTTAGGTGTAATTGTAACTTAGGTTATTTTACAGGCAAATTTGTACTTATTTTAACTAGGTAGCTATTAAATAGTTAATAACTATTTAATAAATATTCTACCTAGTTAAAAATATTCTACCTAGTGTAAAATAAAAATAAACCCTAAGCTAGCTACAATGTAATTATTAGTTATATTGTAGCTAGCTTAGGGTTTATTTTATAGGTAAGTATTTAGTTTTAAATGGGAATTATTTAGTTAATTGTAGTAATTTTATTTAGATTATTTAAAATTATATTTAAATTAGGGGGTTTTAGGGTTAAATTTAGGTTTAGGGGTTAATAACTTTATTATTGTGGCGGCGACGTTGGGGGCTGCAGATTAGGGGTTAATAAATGTAGGTAGGTGTCGGCGATGTTAGGGACGGCAGATTAGGGGTTAATAATATTTAACTAGTGTTTGCGATGCTGGAGTGCGGCGGTTTAGGGGTTAATACATTTATTAAATTGGCGGCGATGTCCGGTCAGCAGATTAGGGGTTAAACATTTTATTATAGTGTTTGCGATGTGGGGGGGGGCTCGGTTTAGGGGTTAATAGGTAGTTTATGGGTGTTAGTGTACTTTTAGCACTTTAGTTAAGAGTTTTATGTTACGGCGTTAGCCCATAAAACTCTTAACTACTGACTTTTAAATGCGGTAGGAGTCTTGACAGGAGAGGCTGTACCGCTCGCTTTTTCCAAGACTCGTAATACCGGCGTTAGGAGAATCCCATTGAAAAGATAGGATACGTAATTGACGTAAGGGGATTTGCAGTATGTTCGAGTCGTGGAAAAAAAGTGAGCGGTACACCTGAACCTGCCAGACTCGTAATACCAGCGGGCATTAAAAAGCAGCGTTGGGACCTCTCAACGCTGATTTTTAAGGCTAATGCAAGACTCGTAATCTTGCAGTAAGATTACAAAAAATAATAAACAAAATGATCCAAAATAATAAAAATATAAACCTAATCTAATAGCCCTATAAAAACAAAAAAGCCACCCAAAAATAAAAACACCCCCTAACCTAACAATAAACTATCAATATCCCTTAAAAGGGCCTTGTGTAGGGCATTGACCTAAGTTAAACAGTAAACCCCCCCAAAATAAAAAAAAACCTAAGCTTCCCATTGCCCCTAAAGGTGCATTTGCATAAGCATTGCCCTTAAAAGGGCATTTAGCTCTTTTACTGACCATTAAAATAAAAAAAACACCCCAAAAAAAACAACCTAAGTCTATCCCCCAAATAGGTTCTCACCATTCCTGAAGTCCGGTGGAGAAGGTCTTCTTCCATGCGGCGACATCTTCATCCAACGCGGGGACCTCTTCTATCTTCATCCAGGGCGAAGTCGGCACGGAGCCATCCAGCGTGGAGGATCCTCTTCGTACAATCGTCGCCACACACTGAGGATTGAATGCAAGGTACCCCTTTTATATTGGGGTACCGTTACATTCCTATTGGCTGAAAAATTCAAACCAGCTGATAGGATGAGAGCTGCTTAAATCCTATTGGCTAATTTGAACAGCCAATAGGATTTAAGCAGCAAAATATTGCAGTCCAGAAAAACACCCATTGAAAAGCCTTTTGAGTGTTGTTTATCTTATCTATTTTGTTGTGACCTATCAGGATATACATAAAAAGGCTCCTGCACTGATCAAGCAATCTCTGTGCAGCATGTCGCAGGGTCAGGGTTCTACATTTACCCCAGTCTCTCTAGGGGAATGGAAGACTAACATTTTAACATTTAAATTACATGATTAAGGGGGAAAATAATTAGAGCACATTGCAAATCATATTTTTCCCTGTACACAAGTTAACCTTTTTTTGCACATTTTGGGATTAATCTCCTTTTAATCCATTATCCCCCCTCTGAGTCACTCATTAATTCTGCTCACTTCTAAAATGTTTCCATTTGTAAAATAAGTAACACACACATCTCACCCACACACGTCTCACCTAGAGAAACATCTCACCTACACACGTCTCACCTACACACGTCTCTCCCATTCACATCTCACCTACACACATCTCTCACCCACTAATGTCTCACCCACTCATGTCTCAAAGACTCATGTCTCACAGACTCATGTCTTTCTCTCAAGTCTGACTCACCCACTCATGTCTCACTTCAATTGCGCTCAAGTGATCTTGTTCACTTTCAAATTGTAATATGACTGGAAAACACGATGCGTGCAAAACACCGGCGCTAAACCCCTTTTCGCTTGCACACAACAGTAATCACATCACTTGTAATCTGGCTCTTAATGGGAGAAAAGGTAAAGTGTCAGTGGGATTGTGCAGGTAAAGTGTCAGTGGGATTGTGCAGGTAAAGTGTCAGTGGGATTGTGCAGGTAAAGTGTCAGTGGGATTGTGCAGGTAAAGTGTCAGTGGGATTGTGCAGGTAAAGTGTCAGTGGGATTGTGCAGGTAAAGTGTCAGTGGGATTGTGCAGGTAAAGTGTCAGTGGGATTGTGCAGGTAAAGTGTCAGTGGGATTGTGCAGGTAAAGTGTCAGTGGGATTGTGCAGGTAAAGTGTCAGTGGGATTGTGCAGGTAAAGTGTCAGTGGGATTGTGTGTTTGTGCAGGAACAGATGGAGAAGTGTGTGACAGAGTAAACTGATGGTTATGTAACAACATGAAGATAAAAAGGCACAAAAAAGCTCTTTTTCAGTGTTAGAGAACAGTGGCTGTGGCACAGACTTATGAGGCAAATGAGGGAACACAGTAGTGTAAATCATATTCCACTTGAAATCTTTTCTACAAAATACACCACTAAAGTCGAAGGCCCCGATATTCAAACCATCCGCATCTGGATGTGTCAGCCTCGCATTCCGACGGTCTGTTGAGATTTTGAAAGAAAAGGCCACATCTCCATGACAAATTATGCATTGTCATGTACAATGTAGGTTCTTTAAAGTATTGTAGATATCTTAAAAGGGATTTAATAGTTGCTTGCTTTTATTTCAATCATAAATAAATACATTTTACTCTATAGATAAATGCATTGTACATGACTATGCACATCATTTAAACATTAACCACTTATCTGCCATAACCTAAAACCAACTATAGAAGCTGGGGCCCTACACATACATATTCAATATTAAAATGATGCATTGTTATGTAGGATGCATAATGTTTAAATATTTGCATATACATTAAAATGTAATTAACGTTGCTTGTTGTGTTTATTATTTATAATTATAGACTATCAGCCAGATTAGGAGTTTTGAGCGCTATAGGGAAATTAACAACCGCAACATTTTTGGCGTTATTTCACCTCCCTATAGCGCTGCTATTACAGGTTTGTAAAAAGCAGGCTTGTGCGGGCGATATGGTGGCTTTGAGCTCCATACCGCACACAAATCAAGCGCTGCTGTTACGTACTCGTGCATGATTTCCCCATAGACATCAATGTGGAGAGTCGCAAAAAAGAAGCCTAACACCTGCAATCGCAGAACGAAAAGCTCCGTAGCGCAGCCCTATTGATGTCTATGGGGAAATAAAAATATATGTTTAAACCTAACACCCTAACATAAACCCTGAGTCTAAACACCCCAAATCTGCTGCCCCTAACATCGCTGCCCCCTACATTACAGTTATTTACCCCTAATCTGCTGCCCCTAACATTGCCGCCACCTACCTACACTTATTAACCCCTAATCTGCTGCCCCAAATGTCGCCACCACTATACTAAAGTTATTAACCCCTAAACCTCTGGCCTCCCACATCACTAACAGTACATAAATATATTAACCCCTAAACCTAACCCTAACGTAACCCTAACTTAACCCTAACCCTAAGTCTAACCCTAACGTAACCCTAAGCTTAACAACCTCTAACTTAAATATAATTAAAATAAATCTAAATAAAACTTTCAATTATTACCTAAATAATTCAAATTTAAAACTAAATACAAACTTACCTGTAAAATAAAACCTAAGCTAGCTACAATATTACTAATAGTTATATTCTAGCTATCTTAGGTTTTATTTTTATTTCACAGGTAAGTTTGTATTTATTTTAACTAGGTAGACTAGTTACTAAATAGTTATTAACTATTTACTAACTACCTAGTTAAAATAAATACAAATTTACCTGTAAAATAAAACCTAACCTGCCTTACAATAAAACCTAACATTACAATCCTATAAAATAAATTAAATTAATCAAATACAATTATCTAAATTAAAAAAAACAAAAAACACTAAATTACACAAAATAAAAAACGAAATTATCAACAACAAAAAAACACGAATTACTCCTAATCAAATAGCCCTATCAAAATAACCCCCCCAAAAAAATAATAAAACCCCTAGCCTACACTAAACTGCCAATAGCCTTTAAAAGGGCCTTTTGCGGGGCATTGCCCACCCAATAAACCTTTAAAAAAAACTAACACTAACCCCCGACGCTCCACCTACAGTTTTCGAAGACCGGACATCCATCCTCATCCAGACGGTGAAGTCCTCACCCAAGCGGGCAGAAGTCCTCATCCAAGTGGGCAGAAGTCTTCATCCAGATGGCATCTTTTATCTTTATCCATCCGGCGCGGAGCGGGTCCATCTTCAAGACATCCGGCGCGTAGTATCCTCTTCATACGGTCGCTGCTGTACACTGAAGGGTCCCTTTAAGTGACGTCATCCAAAATGGCGTCCCTTACATTCCGATTGGCTGATAGAATTCTATCAGCCAATAGGAATTAAAGGGGGAAAAATCCTATTGGCTGATCCAATCAGCCAATAGGATTGAGCTTTAATCCTATTGGCTGATCCAATCAGCCAATAGGATTGAGCTTGCATTTTATTGGCTATTCCCTTTGAAAACGTTATTTAGTGCTCCACTAAGACCCACAACAGGGTTTTGTTTTGGGTGGGTTTTTTTCGTTTGTTTTTTTATGGGGCACGTAAGTTATTATTAGATATAACAGTGTTTTTTGGGGGGTTTTGATACTGTCTTTTTATATTTTATGTAACAGTTTTTTTTTTATTTTTAGCTGACTTAGGGGGTTGGTTTAGAGTGGGGGTTAGGTGTTAGGTAGAGTAGGGTAAGTTTGTTGTTGGGGGTTGTGGTGGTTTAGGGATTAATAGTGTAGGGTATTTATGGTGGGCTAGTGGCGGTTTAGGGGTTTATAGTGTAGGGTATGTAGGTTAATAATTTAGATGGATACTTGCGGTGGGTATGTAGTGGTATAGGGGTTAACAGGATAGATACTTGCGGTGGGTATGAGGCAGTTGAGGGGTTAATAGAATAGACAGGTACTTGCAGTGGATATGTGGTGATTGAGGGGTTAATAGAGTATTATTAGCAGGTTAGACGATGGCAGACAAGGCCTAGGTATAATAATAATAAGCATATTACACAATGACAATATTCTTATTATTATTATACCTAGGCCTTGTCTGCCATTGTCTAACCTGCTAATAACACTGTGTAGGAGATGGTCATTGTGTAATATGCTTATTATTATACCTAGGCCTTGTCTGCCATTCGTCTAACCTGCTAACTATTTATCTGAATTGTGTTTGCAGTTTGTGGAAGGCCAGAGAAGCCTGTGACCAGTACAGCAAGAATCATCGGTGGTGATAAAGCTGAGATTGGTAACTTCCCATGGCAGGTCTTTGTTGCGCAACCTGAACGTGGTGGTGCCGTGCTGATTGGTGAATACTGGGTACTAACCGCTGCTCACGTGCTCATGAAATCAAAGACTGAGAAAACCCCTGTGGATGATATTAAACTCTTTATGGGACATGTTGAAGTGGATGAACTGATTATGTTGTCACATTATCCTGTGAAGGAGTTCTATGTGCACCCAGACTACAACCCCATAAACTATGACAATGACATTGCTTTGATTCATCTGCAACATCCAGTGGTCATGAACCAAAATGTGTCTCCTATCTGCCTTCCAGACACAAAGAATGAAATCCTGTATGCAACTAATAGGCTTGGCTATGTCAGTGGGTTTGGGAAAACTGAGAATAATATGATTGCTAACAATCTACTGTACGTGCCCGTGCCCATGGTCAGCAGAGACAAGTGTCAGAGGTATGTGGACAGTAAAAGAAACATCTCTAAGAATTCCATATTTTCCCAGAATATGTTTTGTGCTGGTTTCCCAGAGTCTAAAATTAAAAAAAAGGATTCTTGCCAGGGGGACAGTGGGGGACCCTTTGCTTCTGATGATAATGATGACACTTGGGTGCTCACTGGACTTGTGTCATGGGGCATTAAATGTGGGCAGGGATATGGTTTTTACACTAAAGTCAACAACTACATAGACTGGATCCAGAGGTACATTATTGAATGAGAACTTGATTAAAACTATCATTATCTTGGTGACACCTTATCACTTTAATAACTGTGATGTGCAGAAAGCAGTAATCATAAATTGTCAAATAATTGGAAATAAACTCCATGATATGAAAATAAAATATATCAATTGTTCTCAAAAATATCCTGTTTTTTATATTTGTCCCAAGTTAATACCAGCCATGATATATACTAATATGAAATGTTATTGCTGGGTTTTATAACCTTCTTTGGTGTGAAACAGGACAAAGAGAGGCAGCTGCAGTTTGGGGTACATGATAGACAGGGGCTGCATACGGATGTGGTGCTACATGATGGCAGAAGCTGCAGTGTGGGGTACATGATAGACAGGGGCTGCATACAGATGTGGTGCTACATGATGGTAGAAGCTGCAGTGTGGGGTACATGATAGACAGGGGCTGCATACGGATGTGGTGCTACATGATGGTAGAAGCGGCAGTGTGGGGTACATGATACTCACTTTCCAGCTCCGTAATAGCTACCACACACTCTGTGCGCTCTTAGTTCCAGCTGGGGTAGTATACAGTGTATACATTTTATCTATACTGTTTAATCTAAAATGAAGCTCGTGGAAAAAGCCAATGTTAAAAAGGACTTTTAATTTAAAAACACAACGTTTCACGATCTAACACGATCGTTTCATCAGGTGTAGATAAATAATTAAAATTCCACAGCTTCAAATACTCTTTTCGGCGTTCTCAGGGTTTCACTGTGATTGCCTCACCCATTTGCACTGATATTTATGCAAAAAACGATATCTTATTAATGAAGCAAATGAGAATTAATGTTTATTATTGCGTGCTCTATGTGATTCAATGAAAATAATATTTTGTGGTCAGTGTTTGAAGGATGTATTTCATAAAGATATCAAGAATATATGTTAAATAATTTTAAAAAATACAATAATTAATTTAAAATTATTTATTTGAAAAAAAATATATTTGAAATCAGCAAATCAGAAAATCTGTAAGAAAGATTTTTTTTTTTAAATCAGACATAAATTTATAATTTACATTAACACATGACTAACAAGATATTCAGAATATAATATTTGAAAAATTATATTCTGTCTATGCTCTAACATGTATTGTTTGTTTTTCTATTAAAGGGACATGAAACCCAAATGTTTTCTTTCATTATATAGAAAGAACATGCAATTTTAAACAACTTTCTAATTTACTTCTATTATCTAATTTGCTTCATTCTCTTGATATCCTTTGCTGAAAAGCATATCTAGATATGCTCAGAAGCTGCTGATTGGTGGTTGTACATAGATGCCTCATGTGATTGGCTCACCCATGTGCATTGCTATTTCTTCAACAAGGGATATCTAAAGAATGAAGCAAATTAGATAATAGAAGTAAATTGGGATGTTATTTAAAATTGTATTCTCTACCTGACTCATGATAGAAAAAAATTGGGTTTAGTGTCCCTTTAAAGCCAGGTTCAGACTAGAGATCTAACTCTATCCATCTATATACTGTATACATAATTTGAAATTATTCACATTAAATTGTCTAATCTTGAGTTGACTTACATATTAACATTTAAAATTAGACAAAATAATGCATAACATCAAATTTTGAAAAAAAATTCATAATTATTCTATTGGATGAGGGACAAAAGTGAATGTAATATTTAATGTCCCTTCAAATAATAATAAATGTCAAATATAAAATGTATTCCTTTATCTGTCTGATTGATCACAATATGAGTCCTCTCTAGCACAAAGTAGGGGTAATGTCTAAAATAAACTTATTCTAAAATAGGACATGTATATATTAATAGAACATTATTGATCCTATGATTCTTAAATAGCATGAATTGTGCAAACTCACCTGGATGTATGGTCTTTGAAAGGCAATTCGAATCGAAATATCAGTTTATCTTCATTGTGTCATTCATAATTTTCAAAATAGATGATTGTGAAATACCATCTAATAAAAAAAAATATATGAATCATAAGGGTTTCCAATAGGATGAATCCGGGATGCACAGTGTTCAAGATAATTGTGTACACTTACCATGTGAATGTGTCTTTGTATGGTTTGTGAATTCAGCACAGTTGAAAGAAAATGCAACAGACATGATCACATTAGTATTCTTCACTTTCAGTCTGGGATTCTTCACTTTCAGTCTGATTCTTCACTTTCAGTCTGTAGATGTAAAGAACTTCAAGCTGAAGTTATATGTATTAATGGATCTCAGCTGCAGATTAAATAAATTCTTTTAATATAAAAGTTTGTATCACTATACTTAGGACATTCACTACAATAAAAGTGAGTATCAGATTATATATATATATATATATATATATATATATATAGTGAAATAGCAACTAAGCTTTAGTTACTATCGCCTAGATTACGAGTTCTGCGTTAGCTTTAAAAAGCAGCGTTAAGGGGTCCTAACGCTGCTTTTTAACGCCCGCTGATATTGACCTCGCATTCTATTGGCTGATCCAATCAGCCAATTGGATTGAACTTCAATCCGATTGGCTGACTAAATCAACCAATCGGATTTTTCCTACCTTAATTCCAATTGGCTGATAGAATCCTATCAGCCAATCGGAATTCGAGGGACGCCATCTTGGATGACGTCATTTAAAGGAACCTTCATTCTTCGTTAGGACTTTGATTGAAGAGGATGGCTCCGCGTCAGCTGGATAGAAGATAGCTCCGCTCCGCTCTGGAAGGATGAAGATAGAAGATGCCGCTTGGATGAAGATGTCTGCCGGTCCGGATGTCCTCTTCTGCCCCATCGGTGCCCGGCTGGGTGAACACAGCTCAAGGTAGGGTGATCTTCAATGGGGTAGTGTTAGGTTTTTTTAAGGGGGGATCGGGTGGGTTTTAGAGTAGGGGTGTGTAGGTGGTGGGTTGTAATGTTGGGGGGTATTGTATTTCTTTTTTTTTACAGGTAAAAGAGCTGATTACTTTGGGGCAATGCCCCGCAAAAAGCCCTTTTAAGGGCTGGTAAAAGAGCTGTAATTTAGTGTTTGTTTGTTTTTGTAATATAGTTTAGTTTATTTAATTGTATTTTATTTTAGATAATTGTAGTTAATTTATTTAATTCATTTATTGATAGTGTAGTGTTAGGTGTATTTGTAACTTAGGTTAGGATTTATTTTACAGGTAATTTTGTAATTATTTTAACTAGGTAGCTATTAAATAGTTATTAACTATTTAATAGCTATTGTACCTAGCTTAAAATAAATACAAAGTTGCCTGTAAAATAAATATAAATCCTAAAATAGCTACAATGTAACTATTAGTTATATTGTAGCTATATTAGGGTTTATTTTATAGGTAAGTATTTATTTTTAAATAGGAATAATTTATTTAATTATAGAAATTTTATTTAGATTTATTAAAAATAGATTTAAGTTAGGGGGTGTTAGGGTTAGACTTAGGTTTAGGGGTTAATACATTTAATATAGTAGCGGCGACATTGGGGGCGGCAGATTAGGGGTTAATAATTGTAGGTAGGTGGCAGCAACATTGGGGGCAGCAGACTAGGGGTTAATAAATATAATATAGGTGTCGGCGATGTTAGGGGCCGCAGATTAGGGGTTCATAGGGATAATGTAGGTGGCGGCGGTGTCCGGAGCGGCAGATTAGGGGTTAATAGTTTAATGCAGGTGGCGACGATGTTGGGGGCAGCAGATTAGAGGTTAATAAGTGTAAGGTTAGGGGTGTTTAGACTCGGGGTTCATGTTAGGGTATTAGGTGTAGACTTAGAAAGTGTTTTACCATAGGAAACAATGGGGCTGCATTAAGAGCTGAACGCTGCTTTTTTGCAGGTGTTAGGTTTTTTTCAGCCATCTCAGCCCCATGGTGTCCTATGGGGAAATCGTGCACAAGCACGTTTTTCCAGCTTACCGCTACCGTAAGCAACGCTGGTATTACAGGGAGAAATGGCGCTAGATTTGCTCAACGCTCACTTTTCTGAGGCTATGCAGCCATTCAGAAAACTTGTAATACCAGCGTTGTTTAAAGTGAGCGCTGGAAAAAAAAGGAGCGTTAGCTCCGCCAGTTTTTACCGACAAAACTTGTAATCTAGCCTTTTGGAAGTTGTTATGAGTTTAAGCAGTAATGATTTTATTTAACCCTTACTGCAAAAGTGTCTAATGGATGTTTGGATAACAGACTCTCATTTATAATTCAGTATTATTTAGTTTTAAAGTATCACCTTTTGATAGTTGAATGTTCAAGCATAAAGGAAAAGGACAATTTGTTTAGCAGGTCAGACAGGATAACGGTACAAATATCAGAAGCAGGTCTGTCTGCACTTGATGGCAGAGCGGCAATAAATATACAATGCAGTTTCATAGAAAGTCACTGAATAAAAGTTATAGAATTCCTGCTAGTTAAACAAATCCAGAAGTAGTTGATACGATCTTTAAGTTTGAACGGTACCTTAAGAGAGTTGCTGAATCCACTTAAGCTGATGAAAAACTGCAGTTTCCCCAAAGAAAGATTCCACTTTTAAATTCCAATAGGAGAGAGCTCAGATTCTCAGTAGTTGCTGGTAGGCACTATGAAAACAATACTAAGCACAGGTTCTAGGGTGTGTCTAACTTTTAAAGGTCGCTGAAGTTGTTAATTGATTGAAGGGAATTAAAGGAACAGTAACCCAGTAGTTTTTACTGTTTAAAAGAAAAGAGATCAGACCTCCTGAATCCATGACATGACCCCCCATTCAAGCAAGCTGTTCCAGAGCTTGATGTCTAGGTCGGTCAGGAATCCTCCGGTGGAACATGGATACAAGTCTGGGAGATTTAAGGTTAGATGCTGGCTCCCAAGTATCTTCCTCTGATAAGTTGTTCTTCCAATGAACTAAATATTGTAATTCTCCCTTACAATATTGTGAATCAAGGAGAGAATGTACTTCATATTCATCTTTCTCTAAGATTTGTGGTAATGGAGGTAATATAGTATGTGGGTCTCTTGTAGTCTTGTGAGGTTTTATCAAGGATACATGGAATGTAGGATGTATTTTCATTGTAGTTGGTAATTTCAAGGTGACTGCATTATTATTAACAATTTGTATAATTGGAAATGGTCCAATGAAAAGACTAGCTAGCTTTTTACTGGGGATTTGTAATCTCAGATTCTTTGTGGAAAGCCAGTCCAGATCTCCTACTGAGTATGTTGGAGAAGTCCTTCTATGTAAATCATAATAATGTTTTTGAGTGTCTTGAGCCATTTGTATATTTTGATGAATCATTTTAAAATTCTCCAACAGAGAGTTGTGTAACTCATCAACTAAGGGTGAAGTAGTTCCAGTATCAGAAGATAAGGACAATAAGGGATGATACCCTTAGTTAGCATAAAATGGGGTCATTTTTGTAGATGTATTTACAAGGTGTTTGAAGGCGTATTCAGCCATTGGGAGATATTTAACACATTCGTTCTGATGGTAAGAACAGTAACACCTGAGGTATTGCTCAAGCCATTGGTTTATGCTTTCTGCTTGACCATTTGTTTGAGGATGGATGCGGTAGTAAAACGATGATCTATCTGGGTTATTTCACATAGTTTGTTCCAAAAGTGGGAGGTGAACTGGGTTCCCCTGTCAGTCATTATTATTGGTGGTATTCCATGTAATCTTACAATGTTATTGAGGAAGAGGGTAGCAGTTTCTGAAGATGTAGGAGGCTTTTGGTACAGTATTAAGTGTTAATAATGGGAGGGGGAGAGAGGGGGATAAAGAAGGGGTTAAGTAGCACTCTTTCCTAACACATGCTTATCAAAAAGCTGCTAATATGCAACTAAGTAATCAGTGTTAACTGGTAAATATGCTGGACAAGCCAGCTAAGAGAGAAATTGTAATGTAGCTGTATGCATAAACAGCTAAGTGTACCTAAAGTTAAAATAGATCATTAAAGGTTATAATATAAAAAAGTTAAGGTGAAATAAACTCGCCAATGTGTACCCCCTGTGAGTTACACCAAATTACAAAACTACCAAACAATAAAAGCTAGAACGCAGGAAGCTGCTCCCCTGTATTCCTGGCCGATAGCGGGAATCGTCGGCACCAGGATCAGCTCAGAACAGCGAACTAGGTTAAAATTAATTGAAGTCAGAATAAAAGTAAAAACTCCAAAAAGAAAGGTGTTATTTACACAAATGCGTTTCAGCTCTCACTTCAGAGCCTTTATCAATGTGACAATTTGGGTAATGTTTGACAAGACGAGTGTCTCATTCTGCTCCTTTTTAAACCCTATAAGTAAACTTGTTCCACCAATCATAAGTGGTTCACAGTACACGCCTTCTGATCTTCCAATCATGGTTTATTATGTCAGTGACGAATCTGGGATGACGGTGTGTGATCATTATATCGTATAACATGATCTTCTAACTCAATACATCTTAAATATTCATATGACAGAATCTTATATTATAGTTACAAAGTAATTGCCGTTGTATGGAAAAACCTGTGTGTACTGTTGTAATACCGCATTGGTTAGGAAACGGTAAAGGGAGGAACAAAGAATATGATCGTGAGCAGGGTTTATGAATGAAAATTATGTGCACTTATTAATGAGTTAGTTATGATTCATTACTAGTAAGCCTATAAATAGTCCAATATTGTGTGTATACTCATATACAACACAGTTAATAGGTTCAGATTTTAAGGCAATATAGTAAAATGAATATAATTGAAACTGAAAATGGTGTCTGCAGATATATTGACCAAGTACATTTTTAGTGTAACCATAATGTAATCCTAATCTTATATTAATGATATATCCCAGTACAGCATAATATCACATAACATTGAGGTTGAATATCTAAATTCATTATTAATGACCCCATATTAGGTTAGATAAATAGTTTCGTTCACTCAGGGTGCACATATAATTTTTGGATAAATAAACTGTAGGTAGATTAATAAGCCATATAGTTATTTAACACAAGGGCTTCTAGTTATCAAGCCGTCTACTTACCTGCCTTCGCCGGCCCCAATACGCCCGCCTAAGCTCGCCTCACCGCCGTGGACCTGAATACGCTCGCCAAAGTTATCAAAAAAGCTGTCAAAAAGCAGCGCACCAAGTACAGGGCGATGAGCAGCGGACTGTGATAGTTATCACTCATCCCGATCTCGCTGCTCTTTGGCTTTTTCCCAGCTTTATTGATAAGCTGTCACTAAGCACCCACACTAAACTACACTGTTCTAACCCCTATACCACGCCCCCGGAGCCCCCTGCAACTAAATAAAGTTATTAACCCCTAAACCGCCGCTCCTAGACCCCGCCGCCACCTACATAATACCCCTATCCTGCCCCCCCTATACCGCCGCCACCTATAATAAATTTATTAACCCCTATCCTGCAGATCCCGGACCCCGCCGCAACTAAATAAATTGTTTAACCCCTAAACCGCCGCTCCCAGACCCCGCCGCCACCTATATTAAACTTATGAACCCCTAATCTGCCCCCCCTACACCGTCGCCACCTATAATAAATTTATTAACCCCTATCCTGCCCCCCCTACACCGCCGCAACCTATAATAAAATTATTAACCCCTAAACCTAAGTCTAACACTAACCCTAACACCCCTATCTTAAATATTAATTAAATAAATATAAATAAATATTACTCTTAAATAGGAATAATTTATTTAATAAAACTAAATACTTACCTGTAAAATAAACCCTAATATAGCTACAATG
This sequence comes from Bombina bombina, assembly GCF_027579735.1. Taxonomy (NCBI): domain Eukaryota; kingdom Metazoa; phylum Chordata; class Amphibia; order Anura; family Bombinatoridae; genus Bombina; species Bombina bombina. The sequence goes on from NC_069507.1 coordinate 277,560,721, forward strand.
TAATTAATAATTACATTGTAGCTATCTTAGGATTTATATTTATTTTACAGGTAAGTATTTAGTTTTAAATAGGAATAATTTATTTAATAAGAGTAATATTTATTTATATTTATTTAATTAATATTTAAGATAGGGGGTGTTAGGGTTAGTGTTAGACTTAGGTTTAGGGGTTAATAATTTTATTATAGGTTGCGGCAGTGTAGGGGGGGCAGGATAGGGGTTAATAAATTTATTATAGGTGGCGACGGTGTAGGGGGGGCAGATTAAGGGTTAATAATTTTATTATAGGTTGCGGCGGTGTAGGGGGGCAGATTAGGGGTTAATAAGTTTGATATAGGTGGCGGCGGGGTCCGGGAGCGGCGGTTTAGGGGTTAAACAATTTATTTAGTTGCGGCGGGGTGCGGGATCCGCAGGATAGGGGTTAATAAATTTATTATAGGTGGCGGCGGTATGGGGGGGGCAGGATAGGGGTTAATAAATTTATTATAGGTGGCAGCGGTATAGGGGGGCAGGATAGGGGTTAATAGGTATTATGTAGGTGGCGGCGGGGTCCAGGAGCGTCAGTTTAGGGGTTAACATATTTATTATAGTTGCAGCAGGGTCCGGGAGCGGCAGTTTAGGGGTTAGCATGTTTAATATAGGTGGCGGCAGTTTAGGGGGGCAGATTAGGGGTGTTTAGAGTCGGGGTACATGTTAGGGTGTTAGGTGTACACACTTCCCATAGGAATCAATGGGATGTCGGGCAGCAGTGAACATGAACTTTCGCTATGATCAGACTCCCATTGATTCCTATGGGATCCGCCACCTCCAGGGAGGCGGATTGAAAACCAGGTACGCTGGGCCGGAAAAGTGCCGAGCGTACCTGCTAGTTTTTTGATAACTCCCAAAAGTAGTCAGATTGTGCCGAACTTGCGTTCGGAACATCTGGAGTGACGTAAGAATCGATCTGTGTCGGACTGAGTCCGGCGGATCGAAGCTTACGTCACTATATTCTACTTTTGCCGGTGTATAGGGCTTGATAACTTAGGCGAATCAGCCTCGCCACAAATACGCTGCGGAATTTCAGCGTATTTGAGGTTGACGGCTTGATAACTAGAGGCCAAGGTATCAAATGCATTTCATAAGGATATAGAGTATCAGTAATGTCAGTATATGGCCGGGTTATAATACAATATATTTAATAATTTTTCTTTAAAATAAACTCCCAATAAAATGCATACAGCAAGACAATAAAATTAAAGTAAATTCCTAAATTCTTTATATTAGTTAAAATTTATAGACACATTGAAATACATTTGTAGAAAACCAGATATGAATCAATACTATACAGGTTTAAACTATATAATATGCTATGCAAAGATCATACAATTTACCTTTAGAACTAGCCTTATTCACAATTGAATTGCATTACCTCACCACAATGAAATATTACAGTATGGGTCACTAACTTCCAGACAAATATATTTAGGCAATTTAGCTCACAAAATATTCTATTTAACTCTAATTAAAACACCAGGAGTTATTATATTCTTAAAGTAAACAGTCAGTTTAAATGCTAATTTTTCTAAGCTGAAATAAATTACTTACAATTCAGACCAATTCTAATTTTATATATATATATATATATATATATATATATAAATCAGCAGGAGGATACGGCACACACTTTATCTTCACAGCCACCTGGTGCTCAGCCAAAGCATACATACAGTGAGAATAGGAACCGGATCCAACGGGCGGTCTCCGTTGTGCAACAAGATCCAAGAACAGCCAGCACACAGGTTTTTGTCAGCAATCCGTTTTAATGTGAAAAAGAAACCAGACGTTTCGGCTCTACCACGAGCCTTTTTCAGACCGGTCTGAATACCATTGAAAAAGGCTCGTGGTAGAGCCGAAACGTCTGGTTTCTTTTTCACATTAAAACGGATTGCTGATAAAAACCTGTGTGCCGGCTGTTCTTGGATCTTGTTGCACAACAGAGACCGCCTGTTGGATCCGGTTCCTATTCACTATGTATATATATATATATTTGCAAAGATAAATTACTTAGCACTAAAGATTAGTTTTAAGATATACAGGCTATGAAATACAAGGTTAAAATACAATTTATTCCTTTAAATCTGCTAACTACAGCAACAATGGATGTTTGTTTTAAATATTACCTATATTTAGCAACCTCTTATACTTTAACAAAATAACCAAATCGATATTCAGCTTCCAATATTCTTTGTTTCATCTCATATGAAAATAAGTGTATTTGCAATATGGATAAGAGGAGAGGATTTAGTTATTTCTTCCTTTTATTCATATAAAAACACAGCATATTTCGCATTCAGTGCACTTCTTTCTGAATGTATAGATTGATGCCCATGACCATTTTCTTTGTCTGCAACACAAAGAAATAATTGTTAGAAATGTTAAACATTCATATATCTATTTGCAATGTAACGATTGTAACGGTATAACCCTGGCATAAAAGGGCAGAGGCACAGGCAGCATACAGTAAATTTCCCCTCTCCCTCCCCCCAAGCATGAGTCAAAGCTCCATGGTGAGGGTCAAACAGATATCAGCAAAATGAATAATTTATTTAAAAGCAGCACACATATTTATACACCCTGGCTTCAGGTTACAGAAGGCATTGGTTAAACAGTAAAGCAAACATATGAACAATGCATCAAACCTCTAACAATTGTCTATTCACAGGTGAAACAGATTAACATATTAAGTTAACTGGGAAAGAAAGTTTACTCAGACAATCTGATGTTGGCCAGTCTAGTTAACATAATCACACGGGAACACAATCAGTTTACCCAGACAGACTCCTGAGACACAATCAAATCTGAAACATACATAGAATACATCTTATTACAGAATATAGGAACAGCCCTTATTAGCTATAAAGTCTTTTATGCCCCCTTGGCTTATAGAGTCACAATTGCTCCCACAAGGGGCACTCACACCCTGTACCCATCCTGTATTTATGGATACAGGGTGACATGGACATAAGACAGAGTTATGAAAGTACATGGGGTGTCCAGCATATAAAATTCCACATTTCCATGCAGTCTCTGGGTATCCTTAAGCCCATGTACCTCCAGCCCAAAGAATGTTCCATAACAGGCCCTCCAATGCACAGTGGCGAGATTGGTCTCGTCACACGCAATATTTATCAATCTCAGCAAATATTTATCTAATATGAATGTTATTTGTCTCTGCTTCTTAGGTCCACAATCTCCCATATTCATATTTAATATCACATAAATAGACAGTCTCATAGCCATTAAAATATTTTTTTTTCCTACAATACTGAGGTATATTTTACTTGAAATCTAAATACAGTTGTATTTTAAACAGTGAATTTTGAGAGTCACAATGTAGACAGGTTTCATTGATAGTCAGCACCGATGTGGATTCAACACACAGCAGGGAGACAATATAGCACCTACGTGCATAAGACTATTTCCTTTGAAAACGTTTGTTCATTCAATTATCCTTCCAGACGGACTGTCCACTCCTCTAGATAGGGGAACTCTTTATCCAGGCCTCCTTTGTAAGTAGCAGTAAATTTGATTACACATCTGAAGGTTCCAAAATGCTAATATTTACCTTGAAATGGTTCACTGGTCTTATCTTTTATAAAGCTTTAAACCTTTTGTTCTTCCTTAAGGTAACTTTGAAAACGTTTCTTTTGATGAATGAGAGAGGGGGGTTTGGTTTATACAGCCAAACATAATTTTGGCATAGAGGTCGGAGGACTGCAATCTACAGTAAATAAACTGATGCAACTAGTTTCATATGTAATTAATGCTGTGGTCTTAACAGCCATATATATATGAATCATACTCAGGTACCCTGACAGTAACATACTATAATCACACTGTATCATATGAAATCATATAGGAAGTGTTACGTTGTGCTAATCAAATTCACATACTCTTCCTTCAATATAATTCTAGATCAGTGTTAAGAATAAGTTGATAATACTATAATAGAAATGTGTATGATGAATTACAAGGGGTTAACTAATAAATTGGCTATATTTACACAGTTATTATAGAAATACCCAACAATTATTGCTTTCATTTATGCCATGTGACATCACTGTATTGAGATTAAAAATCCATTGTGCTTCTTTTTTTAATAATGCCTGTTCTGTGCCTCCCCCTCTAATACCAGATTTAATAGTCTCCAAACCCCAGCATTTGAATGTGCTAGTATTGCCATCAAGGTATTGCAAAAAATGTCTGGCTACGCTAGTGATTTTTTTTACCTTTTTCTATGTCCTTGCTAGCAGTTCTAATGTTATTTAAATGTTCTGTCATTCTTCTGCCTAGGTTCCTGGTGGTCATTCCTACATAAAGTAGGTCACATTTGCATGATACACAATAAATTACATTTGTGCTTTTGCATGTTATGTGATAGTAGATAGATTCAATAAAAAATGGACTATCAACAATCACTTTCTGCTTAATCATGTGTTGGCATACTTTACAGTTGCCACATGCAATGGAGCCTTTATAAAGGGGTGGTTTTTGGCATTTCTGTCGAAATGACTGGTAGTTAGGCAGTTACTTAAGTTACTTGCTCTTCTGTAAGTGAACAGAGGTTTTACAGGGACTATTGATTGTAATCCCTCATCTGCTTGCAGGACATGCCAGTGCTGGGTAATTATTTTGGAGACAAGATCACTTTGATAAGTGAATGTGGATATAAATCTGAGGGGGTTGTCATTAGATTTAAGTTTAGGCAAGGGTAGGGGTAGGTACAAAAGTACGCAAATATATACCTGGGCTGGTGGGAAGAAACCATTGTATTCCATGAATCGATGATACAGTATACTACACACATTACCCACTGGTCCAGGTATATAGATGATATTTTCTTTATTTGGGATGGTCCAAATGAACGCCTACTATAATTTGTTGCACTGCTGAATACTAACCCGTTTGGTTTATTTCTTACCATGGTGACTCATAAGACTCAAATAGAATTTCTTGACTTGACAATTAAAAAAGTTGACAACTCATTAGAGTTTGACATATACAGAAAACCCACAGCAACTAACAATATATTGTGTGCAGAAAGTTTCCATCACCTCAACACAATTAAGAGTTTACCGACAGGTGAATTTATTAGGTTACGAAGGAATAGTTCCACTTTGGAATCCTTAAAAAATGCAGCAGGTGATTTTACCCCTTAATGACCAAGGACGTGCCAGGCACGTCCTCCATTGGAGGTCACTTAATGACCAAGGATGTGCCTGGCACGTCCTCTGGGGTTTGAAGCTGTCCTCTAGGGTTTGAAGCTCTGGAAGCGATCCTGATCACTTCCAGCAGCTTCTAAGGTGTTACCAAAAAGCAACACCAAAGCCATATATGTCTGCTATTTCTGAACAAAGGGGATCCCAGAGAAGCATTTACAACCATTTATGCCATAATTGCATAAGTTGTTTGTAAATAATTTCAGTTAGAAACCTAACGTTTGTGAAAAAGTTTGTGAAAAAGTGAACAATTTTTTTTATTTGATCGCATTTGGAGGTGAAATGGTGGCTTGAAATATACCAACATGGGCCTAAATCAATACTTTGGGTTGTCTTCTAAAAAAAAAATATACATGTCAAGGGATATTCAGGGATTCCTGACAGATATCAGTGTTCCAATGTTATATCCTTATGAAATGCATTTGACACCTTGTGTTAAATAACTATATGGCTTATCAATTTACCTACAGTTTATTTATCCGAAAATTATATGTGCACCCTGAGTGAATGAAACTATTTATCTAACCTAATATGAGGTCATTAATAATGAATTTAGATATTCAACCTCAATGTTATGTGATATTATGCTGTACTGGGATATATCATTAATATAAGATTAGGATTACATTATGGTTGCACTAAAAATGTACTTGGTCAATATATCTGCAGACACCATTTTCAGTTTCAATTATATTCATTTTACTATATTGCCTTAAAATCTGAACCTATTAACTGTGTTGTATATGAGTATACACACAATATTGGACTATTTATAGGCTTACTAGTAATGAATCATAACTAACTCATTAATAAGTGCACATAATTTTCATTCATAAACCCTGCTCACAATATTATTCTTTGTTCCTCCCTTTACAGTTTCCTAACCAATGCGGTATTACAACAGTACACACAGGCTCTTCCATACAACGGTAATTACTTCGTAACTATAATATAAGATTCTGTCATATGAATATTTAAGATGTATTGAGTTAGAAGATCATGTTATACGATATAATGATCACACACCGTTATCCCAGATTCGTCACTGACATAATAAACCATGATTGGAAGATCAGAAGGCGTGTACTGTGAACCGCTTATAATTGGTGGAACAAGTTTACCTATAGGGTTTAAAAAGGAGCAGAATGAGACACTCGTCTTGTCAAACATTACCCAAATTGTCACATTGATAAAGGCTCTGAAGTGAGAGCTGAAACGCGTTTGTGTAAATAACACCTTTCTTTTTGGAGTTTTTACTTTTATTCTGACTTCAATTAAATTTAACCTAGTTCGCTGTTCTGAGCTGATCCTGGCACCTGATGCCGACGATTCCCGCTATCGGCCATGAATAAAGGGGAGCAGCTTCCAGCGTTCTAGCTTTTATCGATTGGTAGTTTTGTAATTTGGTGTAACTCACAGGGGGTACTCGTTGGCGAGTTTATTTCGCCTTAACTTTTTTATATTATAACCTTTAATGATCTATTTTAACTTTAGGTACACTTAGCTGTTTATGCATACAGCTACATTACAATTTCTCTCTTAGCTGGCTTGTCCAGCATATTTACCAGTTAACACTGATTACTTAGTTGCATATTAGCAGCTTTTTGATAACTATGTGTTAGGAAAGAGTGCTACTTAACCCCTTCTTTATCCCCATCTCTCCCCCTCCCGTTATTAACGTTACATTTAAAGGGATAGCACCGTGAGTTTTATTACTCACTATTTCCTAAATTACTCTTTTATCCTAGTGACAATTTACTTACTTGCACGGTATGAAGTGTGCCATCTTGGCGAATATATCTATGACAACTAATATGGTGTTATGATTTTTTGAGATGGGCAATTCAACAATTAAGTCCATCGATATATGTTGCCATGGTTTTTCGTGTATGGGTAAAGGCATTAAAAGTCCATAAGGTGTTTTTTTATCCGATTTTGATGTGACATGCACGAGACAGGATTGTATATATTCTTGTACAGTGGTTTTCATGTTAGGCCACCAGAAATCCTAGTAAGTTGTTCCAAAGTCCGTTGTATTCCTGGATGACCAGACAAAGGTGAATCATGATAATTCTTTATTAGTTGTAACCTTAAATCAGTTGGTACATAAATCTTGTCCTTATAATAATAGATACCAGTGTCTTTGACTAGAGGTATGTTAGGCATCTCAATGTCTTGTTCCAAAGAACGTCTTACATCTGCGAGGAATTGGGATGAAATTCCTATGAAACATTCTGTAGGTATCATGGTACTAGTGGCAGTTACTTCTGTTTTTTCAAGGGAACGTGAAAGGGCATTAGCTTTTCCATTTTTTGTAGCAGGTCTGTAAATTATATTGAAGTTAAATCAAGCGAAGTAACTCCAACGAACTTGTCTAGCAGATAATGTTTTGTTGTTTTGTAAATATTGAAGATTTTTGTGATCTGTGTATATTATAATTGGTAACTTGGTCCCCTCTAGCATATGTCTCGAATGTTCTAAGGAGCGTCTTATTGCAAGAAGTTCTTTCTCCACAATGGGGTAGTTTATTTCAGCAGAGTTCATTACTTTTAAAAAGAAAGAAATAGGGTATATAGGCTCTGTGAGTGAGACTCTCTGTGACAGTACAGCTCCAACAGCAAAATCAGACGAATCCACTTCTAAAATATATTGAAGGTTTGGATCAGAAAATCTGAGTATGGGAGCAGTAGTGAAACATGTCTTTAAATTGTTGAACGCTGTAGTAGCTTGTGGAGTCCAATGGAATGGTGTTAATGAACTAGTAAGTACAGTGAGGGGCTTTGCTACCTTTGAGAATCATTTAATAAACTTCCTGTAGTAATTGGAGAATCCCAGGAATCTTTGGAGTTCCATTTTTGTTTTTGAAAGTGGCCAATCCTTAACTGCATCAACTTTTTCATTCTGCATTTGAATACCATTAGGAGATATTGTGTAACCTAAAAATGATATTTTGTTAGTGTGGAAAACACATTTTTCTGGTTTGGCATACAATTTATGTACTCTAAGTCTTGAGAGTACCCAACGTACATGTTTGATATGGTCTGACTTGGTTTTAGAATAAATTAGGATGTTGTCAAGATAAACGACCATATAGACATCTAAGAGGTCTCTAAACACGTTGTTTATGAAATGTTGGAAGGTGGCTGGGGCATTTCATAACCCAAAAGGCATCACTAAATATTCATAAAAGCCATATCTTGTTCTAAAGGCTGTAAGCCACTCGTCGCCTTCTCTTATCCGGATGAGATTATATGCTCCTCTGAGGTCCAGTTTAGAAAAGATGGTAGCCTCTGATAATCGTTCCATCATTTCAGGTATTAGAGGTAGTGGGTACCTGTTTTTGATTGTACGCTTGTTTAGCTCTCGATAATCGATTATCGGTCGGAGAGTAGAATCCTTCTTTCGTACAAAGAACATTCCTGCTCCAGCAGTGGAAGTGGATGCCCTGATGAACCCCTTGCGAAGATTTTCTTCTAAGTATTCTTTAAGATGATCCAACTCTGGATGACTCAGAGGGTATAAATGGCCATAAGAAATACTAGTACCTGGTTGTAGTTGACTAGGACAGTCATAAATATGGTGTGGAGGTAAACTTTCTGCTTCAGTTTTACTGAAGACATCAGCAAAATCGTGGTATTCGCTAGGTAGAAAAATTATTTTCTGATGTTGACTGCAAAAGTGTATGTTGAGGGAAACAAGTATTAGAACAGTATGTGGAATTAAATGATACCTGAAAAGTGGACCAATCTATTGAGGGTTGATGTAATTGTAACCAGTTTATACCTAAAACAATAGAGAAATGAAGAGAAGGTAAGACATCAAAAGAGAGTAATTCAGTGTGTCCAGTTACTGTGTTCACTAATAGTGGCACTGTGTGGTATGTGATAGGCCCTGTACTGATTGTTGACCCATCAATAACTCTAACAGTGACTGGTGTTTTCTTCAGAATCAAAGGGAATTTATTAGCTTTAACAAAACTGAAATCAATTAAATTTCCGGAAGCTCCTGAATCAATAATGGCATCAGTAGTCACTTGGTTTTGATCCCACTGTAATAGAAGAGGTAGGATACAATAAAATGATTCCTTTTCTGGGTTCTGTGAAGAATGCATAGAAATAAACTTACATTTCTTGTTTTTCTGTAGTACAGGGCAATCCTTGACTGTGTGCATAGGGTTACCTACTTGTGGTAGATGAAAAGCAGAATAAGTCTTTGTTAGACTATCTGTAACATTTCGTTCAGTTCTTCTCTCACTAAGTCTTCTGTCAATCTGAGTAACCAACCTCATCAAAGCCTCTAGTGTGTTAGGTAAATCAGTTCTGGCGAGTTCATCTTTTAAACCTTCACCCAATCTTAATTGGTTTCTTAAGGTTATGGAATTCCACTGTGTGTCTGTTGTAAACTGCTTAAATTCAATTATGTTCTCCTCCAAAGGTCTTTTCCCTTGTTTTACATTTCTCATTGAGGCCTCAGCGGTTAGTTGAATGTCTGTATCTAAGTAAAGCTCATCCATAGATGAGAAGAAATCCTGTACAGATCCCAAAATAGGATCGTCGGTCTCAAAAACTGCCCACACTCTAGGATTACTCCTTAAAAAGGATATGGTTGTGAGTACTTTTACTCTTTCTGTTGGGTAACTTGTAGGTTTTAGGTTATAAAGTAGGTGACAAGTGTTTTTAAACTGTCTATATGTTTTTCTATTACCTGAAAATGGTTCAGGCATGGAAACCTGTGGTTCAGGTGTAAAATCTTGTTGAGCTGGTTTAAATGCAATTGAATCTCTGATAATGTTCCTTAATGTTTGATTTTCCAGCTGTAAATCATGCAAACCTTGTCCCAATTGACCTACCTTTTGTGACAAGTTATAGACACTTTGTGGTAAATCTGCTGGTTCAATCATTTTTAATGGCTTAGTATTATGTAAAGAACTTCAAGCTGAAGTAATATGTATTAATGGATCTCAGCTGCAGATTAAATAAATTATTTTAAGATAAAAGTTTGTATCACTATACTTAGGACATTCATTACGATAAAAGTGAATATCAGATATATATATATATATATATATATATTATATATATATAGTAAAATAGCAACTAAGTTTTAGTTACTATGGAAGTTGTTATGATTTTATTTAACCCTTACTGCAAAAGTGTCTAATGGATGTTTGGATAACAGACTCTCATTTATAATTCAGTATTATTTAGTTTTAAAGTATCACCTTTTGATAGTTGAATGTTCAAGCATAAAGGAAAAGGACAATTTGTTTAGCAGGTCAGACAGGATAACGGTACAAATATCAGAAGCAGGTCTGTCTGCACTTGATGACAGAGCGGCAATAAATATACAATGCAGTTTCATAGAAAGTCACTGAATAAAAGTTATAGAATTCCTGCTAGTTAAACAAATCCAGAAGTAGGTGATACGATCTTTAAGTTTGAACGGTACCTTAAGAGAGTTGCTGAATCCACTTAAGCTGATGAAAAACTGCAGTTTCCCAAAGAAAGATTCCACTTTTAAATTCCAATAGGAGCGAGCTCAGATTCTCAGTAGTTGCTGGTAGGCACTATGGCCTAGATTTAGAGTTTGGCGGTAGCCGTGAAAACCAGCGTTAGAGGCTCCTAACGCTGGTTTTAGGCTACCGCCGGTATTTGGAGTCACTCAAAATAGGGTCTAACGCTCACTTTTCAGCCGCGACTTTTCCATACCGCAGATCCCCTTACGTCAATTGCGTATCCTATCTTTTCAATGGGATCTTCCTAACGCCGGTATTTAGAGTCGTTTCTGAAGTGAGCGTTAGAGCTCTAACGACAAAACTCCAGCCGCAGAAAAAAAGCAGGAGTTAAGAGCTTTCTGGGCTAACGCCGGTTCATAAAGCTCTTAACTACTGTACCCTAAAGTACACTAACACCCATAAACTACCTATGTACCCCTAAACTGAGGTCCCCCCACATCGCCGCCACTCGAATTTTTTTTTTAACCCCTAATCTGCCGACCGCAAAGCGCCGCCAGCTAAATTATCCCTATGTACCCCTAATCTGCTGCCCCTAACCCCGCCGACCCCTGTATTATAATTATTAACCCCTAACCTGCCCCCCACAACGTCGCCGCCAGCTACTTACAATAATTAACCCCTAATCTGCCGACCGCAAAGCGCCGCCACCTACATTATAGCTATGTACCCCTAATCTGCTGCCCCTAACACCGCCGACCCCTGTATTATATTTATTAACCCCTAACCTGCCCCCCACAACGTCGCCGACACCTGCCTCCACTGATTAACCCCTAATCTGCCGAGCGGACCGCACCGCTACTATAATAAATGTATTAACCCCTAATCCGCCTCACTAACCCTATCATAAATAGTATTAACCCCTAATCTGCCCTCCCTAACATCGCCGACACCTAACTTCAATTATTAACCCCTAATCTGCCGACCGGAGCTCACCGCTACTATAATAAATGGATTAACCCCTAAAGCTAAGTCTAACCCTAACACTAACACCCCCCTAACTTAAATATAATTTAAATCTAACGAAATTAATTAACTCTTATTAAATAAATTAATCCTATTTAAAGCTAAATACTTACCTGTAAAATAAATCCTAATATAGCTACAATATAAATTATAATTACATTGTAGCTATTTTAGGATTAATATTTATTTTACAGGCAACTTTGTATTTATTTTAACCAGGTACAATAGCTATTAAATAGTTAATAACTATTTAATAGTTACCTGTTCCGATCAGCCAATAGAATGCGAGCTCAATCTGATTGGCTGATTGGATCGGCCAATCGGATTGAACTTGATTCTGATTGGCTGATTCCATCAGCCAATCAGAATATTCCTACCTTAATTCCGATTGGCTGATAGAATCCTATCAGCCAATCGGAATTCGAGGGACGCCATCTTGGATGACGTCCCTTAAAGGAACCGTCATTCGTCGGGAGACGCCGGAAGAAGAGGATGGATCCGCGTCGGCTGCTTCAAGATGGACCCGCTCCGCACCGGATGGAAGAAGATTGAAGATGCCGCTTGGATGAAGATGTTTGCCGGTCCGGATGTCCTCTTCTTGCCGGATAGGAGGAAGACTTTGGAGCCTCTTCTGGACCTCTTCAGCACCGGATGCCAGGACGGATCGGTGATACCTGTTGAGGTGAAGACAAGGTAGGAAGATCTTCAGGGGCTTAGTGTTAGGTTTATTTAAGGGGGGTTTGGGTTAGATTAGGGGTATGTGGGTGGTGGGTTGTAATGTTGGGGGGGGTATTGTATGGTTTTTTTTACAGGCAAAAGAGCTGATTTTCTTGGGGCATGCCCCGCAAAGGACCCTGTTCAGGGCTGGTAAGGTAAAAGAGCTTTTAACTTTATTAATTTAGAATAGGGTAGGGCATTTTTTTATTTTGGGGGTCTTTGTTATGTTATTAGGGGGCTTAGAGTAGGTGTAATTAGTTTAAAATTGTTGTAATATTTTTCTGATGTTTGTAAATATTTTTTTATTTTTTGTAACTTAGTTCTTTTTTATTTTTTGTACTTTAGTTAGTTTATTTCATTGTAGTTATTTGTAGGAATTGTATTTAATTTATTTATTGATAGTGTAGTGTTAGGTTTTATTGTAGGTAATTGTAGGTATTTTATTTAATTAATTTATTGATAGGGTAGTGTTAGGTTTAATTATAACTTAGGTTAGGATTTATTTTACAGGTAATTTTGTTATTATTTGAACTAGGTAACTATTTAATAGTTATTAACTATTTAATAGCTATTGTACCTGGTTAAAATAAATACAAAGTTGCCTGTAAAATAAATATTAATCCTAAAATAGCTACAATGTAATTATAATTTATATTGTAGCTATATTAGGATTTCTTTTACAGGTAAGTATTTAGCTTTAAATAGGAATAATTTATTTAATAAGAGATAATTAATTTCGTTAGATGTAAATTATATTTAAGTTAGGGGGGTGTTAGTGTTAGGGTTAGACTTAGCTTTAGGGGTTAATCCATTTATTATAGTAGCGGTGAGCTCCGGTCGGCAGATTAGGGGTTAATAAGTGTAGGCAGGTGTCGGCGACGTTGAGGGGGGCAGATTAGGGGTTAATAAATATAATATAGGGGTCGGCGGTGTTAGGGGCAGCAGATTAGGGGTACATAGGGATAATGTAAGTTGCGGCGGTTTACGGAGCGGCAGATTAGGGGTTAATAATATAATGCAGGTGTCAGCGATAGCGGGGGCGGCAGATTAGGGGTTAATAAGTGTAAGGTTAGGGTTAGGGGTGTTTAGACTCGGGGTACATGTTAGGGTGTTAGGTGCAGATGTAGGAAGTGTTTCCCCATAGGAAACAATGGGGCTGCGTTAGGAGCTGAACGCTGCTTTTTTGCAGGTGTTAGGTTTTTTTTCAGCTCAAACAGCCCCATTGTTTCCTATGGGGGAATCGTGCACGAGCACGTTTTTGAGGCTGGCCGCGTCCGTAAGCAACTCTGGTATCGAGAGTTTCATTTGCGGTAAAAATGCTCTACGCTCCTTTTTTGGAGCCTAACGCAGCATTTTTTTGGACTCTCGATACCAGAGTTATTTTTATGGTGCGGCCAGTAAAACGCGGGCGTTAGTTTTTCAGGTCGTTACCGACAAAACTCCAAATCTAGCCGTATGAAAACAATACTAAGCACAGGTTCTAGGGTGTGTCTAACGTTTAATGGTTGCTGAAGTTGTTAATTGATTGAAGGGAATTAAAGGAACAGTAACCCAGTAGTTTGTATTGCTTAAAGGAAAAGAGATCAGACCTCCTGAATCCATGACAGTAGATGAAGTCATCTCCCTAATGGAAAATAAAGTGCAAATCAAATCATTAATAAAATTATTGACATGGTTATGCATCCCCCCCCCTAACTATTTCCTAAACTATTTAGATCAATAGCTTACTAAGCATATGTAGCATCTTTTGTGTTATGTTCAATCAACCAAGTGTGAAGTTGAGTCAGATACATTATGCAGACTAACCTCTGATGTCTGACTTTGGCAATACTATGTGCTTCAAAATATCTCTTTCTGACTATCTAAAAATATAATAATGTCTGAAGTAAAATACATTGAAACTAATTGTATAACATATGATGGATCATTGTTCAAAATCCCCCCTTCCCCCCCAGGTCATACATTGTGTATACTTACCATCTGATGTTGTCTTTTAAAATCAGAAGTTACCAGAAGGCGAAGTCATTGTAGGAGCCAATGCCAGAATCATCCGATGTATAAATTACCTATGCTAATAAAAAATAAACAATTATATTTAGAGATAATCATTTGTTGAACAATCCTAACATGTTTGCACAATTCCCTACTTTAATTTTCATACAATTCTCACATATATAGGAGCATTGTGAATAACATAATATTTACTGTCTGAAGTTTCAGTTGATGATGTTGACATCGAGCCCCTCGTCCCGGAATGGCCCCTCTAGGACTGGATTGTCCTCCTCATCTTGGAGGAGGGCTCGGGGGGCCTGGACGGCCTGCAGCATCCCAGCCCGCTGAGCTATATTATAAATGACGCTGCAGGCTATAACGATCTTCACCATCTTACTAGGGCTGTATTGGAGGGCTCCTCCTGACCTGTCCAAGCATCTTAATCTCAATTTGAGGAGCCCAAACATCCGCTCCACTACAGCCCTAGTCCGCTTGTGCGCCCTATTGTAGCGCACCTGGGCCTCGTCAGCTGGGTTATGCAATGTTGTAATGAGCCAAGGCCGGCTCATGTAACCCGAATCACCAATAAATAATGAATATGACAAAATGTCAATATTACAAATCTCGTAAGATTAATTATATTCAAATCCATTTCAATAAGATACTATGCATTTGTGTACATGAAAATCGCATTAACTAGACATTTTGGGTTCTGAAAAATAATGGTTAATTTGCATCTGAACATTTAAGCTAGGACCTGCTACATATGCATTTTTCGCATAAACTAGACATTTTCTTAAAGAGAAATACATGGTTAAAGCGCATCCTATACCTGCACATTTAAGCTCGGTCATGCTACATATCTGTTTGGAGCTAACACTAACCATGTAATTCTATTTCAGCAAATGTCTAAAGCGCATCCTATGACCCCTATTTATCAAGCTGTCAACTTACGCTCGCCTAAGATCGCCTAACATCACTGCCGTGGACCTGAATGCGCTCTCCAAAGTTAGCAAAAAAGCTGTCAAAAAGCCGTGCACCAAGTACGGGGCAATGAGCAGCGGACTGTTGTTAACTAACAGTCATCGATCTCGCTGCTCTTCGGCTTTTTCCCAGCTTTATTGGTATCCTGTCACTAAACACCCATACTATCTAAACTGTTTTACCCCTATACCGATTCTCCCGGACCCCGCTGCAACTAAATAAAGTTATTAACCCCTAAACTGCCGCTCCCAGAGCCCACCGCCACCTACATTATACTTATTAACCCCTAATCTGCCGTCCCCAACGTTGCCGCCACTATATTCAATGTATTAACCCCTAAACCTAAGTCTAACCCTAACCCCCCCAAACTTAAATATAATTTACATACATCTAAATAAAATTACTATCATTAACTAAATAATTCCTATTTAAAATTAAATACTTACCTGTAAAATAAACCCTAAGCTAGCTACAATATAAGTTACACTAACACCTAACACTACACTACAATTAAATACAATTAAATAAATTACATACAATTAACTAAATTATATACAATTATCTAAATTACAACCCCCCCCCACTAAATTACAGAAAATAATAAACAAATTACAGATATTTGAACTAATTACACCTAATCTAATAGCCCTATCAAAATAAAAAAGCCCCCCCAAAATAAAAAAAACATAGCCTAAACTAAACTACCAATAGCCCTTAAAAGGACCTTTTGCGGGGCATTGCCCCAAAGTAATCAACTCTTTTACCTGTAAAAAAAATACAAACAACCCCCCCAACAGTAAAACCCACCACCCACACAACCAACCCCCCAAAAAAATACTAACTAAAAAAAACTAAGCTCCCCATTGCCCTGAAAAGGGCATTTGGATGGGCATTGCCCTTAAAAGGGCAGTTAGCTCTTTTGTGGCCCAAAGCCCAAACCTAAAAATAAAACCCACCCAATACACCTTTAAAAAAACCTAACACTAACCCCCTGAAGATCGACTTACCGGGAGACGTCTTCATCCAAGCTGGGCAGAAGTGGTCCTCCAGACGGGCAGAAGTCTTCATCCAAGCAGGGCAGAAGTGGTCCTCCAGAGGGCAGAAGTCTACATCCAGATGGCATCTTCTATCTTCATCCATCCGGCGCGGAGCGAGTCCATCTTCAAGACATCCAACGCGGAGCATCCTCTTTGGCCAATGATTACCCGACGAATGAAGGTTCCTTTAAGTGAAGTCATCCAAGATGGTGTCCCTTAGATTCCGATTGGCTGATTCTATCAGCCAATCGGAATTAAGGTAGAAAAAATCCTATTGGCTGATTGGAACATTGAAGTTAAATCCTATTGGCTGATTGGAACAGCCAATAGAAGGCGAGCTCAATCCTATTGGCTGTTCCAATCAGCCAATAGGATTGAACTTCAATCCTATTGGCTGATTGCATCAGCCAATAGGATTTTTTTCTACCTTAATTCCGATTGGCTGATAGAATTCTATCAGCCAATCGGAATCTAAGGGAAGCCATCTTGGATGACATCACTTAAAGGAACCTTCATTCGTCGGCCGAAGAGGATGCTCCGCGTCTGGATGAAGACTTCTGCCCATCTGGAGGACCACTTCGCCCGGCTTGGATGAAGACGTCTCCCGGTAAGTCGATCTTCAGGGGGCTAGTGTCAGGTTTTTTAAGGGTGTATTGGGTGGGTTTTATTTTTAGGTTAGGGCTTTGGGCCGCAAAAGAGCTAACTGCCCTTTTAAGGGCAATGCCCATGCAAATGCCCTTTTCAGGGCAATGGGGAGCTTAGGTTTTTTTAGTTAGTATTTTTTTTGGGGGGGGGTTGGTTGTGTGGGTGGTGGGTTTTACTGTTGCGGGGGTTGTTTGTATTTTTTTTTACAGGTAAAAGAGCTGATTACTTTAGGGCAATGCCCCGCAAAAGGCCCTTTTAAGGTCTATTGGTAGTTTAGTTTAGGCTAGGGTTTTTTTTTTATTTTGGGGGGCTTTTTTATTTTAATAGGGCTATTAGATTAGGTGTAATTAGTTTACATTTCTGTAATTTGTTTATTATTTTCTGTAATTTAGTGGGGGGGTTTTGTACTTTAACTAAATTATATACAATTATCTAATCGTATGTAATTTATTTAATTGTATTTCATTGTAGTGTAGTGTTAGGTGTTAGTGTAACTTAGGTTAGGTTTTATTTTACAGGTACTTTTGTATTTATTTTACATAGGTAGTTATTAACTATTTAGTAACTATTCTACCTAGTTAAAATAAATACAAACTTGCCTGTAAAAACTATTAGTTATATTGTAGCTAGCTTAGGGTTTATTTTACAGGTAAGTATTTAGTTTTAAATAGAAATAATTTAGCTAATGATAGTAATTTTATTTAGATTTATTTAAATTAGATTTAAGTTAGGGGGTGTTAGGGTTAGACTTAGGTTTAGGGGTTAATAAATTTAATATAGTGGCGGCGACGTTGGGGACGGCAGATTAGGGGTTAATAAGTATTATGTAGGTGGCGGCGGTGTAGGGGGGGCAGATTAGGGGTTAATAACATAATGTAGGTGGCGGCGGTGTTGGGGGTGGCAGCTTAGGGGTTAATAAGTATAATGTAGGTGTCGGCGTGTCAGAGGTGGCAGATTAGGGGTGTTTAGACTCGGGGTATATGTTAGGGTGTTAGGTGTAAACGTAACTTTATTCTCCCATAGGAATCAATGGGATATCGGGCAGCAGCGAACATAAGCTTTTGCTGCTTTCCGACTCCCATCGATTCCTATGGCATCCGCTGCCTCCAGGGTGGCGGATTGAAACCCAGGTATGCTGGGCCGAAACAAACAAATTTGTTAACTTACAAAAGTAGTCAGATAGTGCCGAATTTGCATTCGGAACATCTGTAGTGACTTTAATTTTTGATTGTAATTTTACTTTTGCCAGTCTGTAGGGTTTGATAAATAAGGGGAATCAGGCTTGCCACAATTACGCTGTGGAATTCCAGTGTATTTGCGGTTTACAGCTTGATAAATAGGCCCCTATAGCTGCACATTTAAGCAAGGACATGCTACATATCTGTTTTTCGCATAAACTAGACATTAAAGCGCATCCTATAGCTGAACATTAAACAAACAGTGTTTGCGAACATTACAGTGGCAATTGTATAACTTCTGAATTGTGCTGGGCACAAGTACTCACCAATGTGCCACCCATCGGGAAACTGTCTGTCCTCAAACTGCTGCCACAGTGAGGACTGCCTCAGGACACGGGCATCATGACAAGCCCCACTGAAATTCGCACACATTCATAATCCGCATCATTGCATCGCAAACGAACTGAACGTTGAGACTATGAAAGTGTTTGAGATTTCTGAAGGGCTAATCATGTGCTGGAGCATGCAGCGCAATGTGGGTGCAATCTATTGCTCCCAAGACATTGGACATTCGAGCTATTGCATAGAATTCCCTCTTCAGGCTCCTCCAATCACCATCATTTTGAGGGAATCCTATGTAAAGCTTACAAACCCGTACCATGGCATCCAGAAAGTTGTCAAAAACCACAGAAAAGGTGCCCTGAGACAGCCCATGCATGTACCCCTCTCCGGATTGAAAACTTCCGGAGGCCAGTACGTGTATGCAACTTAGCATCTTGGTCATGCCAGGGATTGCCGTCCGCATACGTTTACGTGGCTACAAATGAGGTTTAAGTATATCATAAAGGCTAATGAGCTGTTTGCGATTGAGCCTATACTTGTCATAAATCTCAAAGTCACTTATGTTATCCAAGGTGGGCCTCACCCTTTCAACACAAGGACTTCTAATCAGTCGAGCCCTACATCTCTCATGAAGAAACCGAGCACGCCTGATTCGGTTGTACAGAACTCGTGCAACAGCATCTGCACAAACTAACTGCGGATCATCCATATTTGCAAAGTCAAACAGCACAAAGCATAACAGCAGAGCAAACACACAAGGAGTAACAAGGTATGCAAAACACAGAAGCGAATTGATAAAATGTCAATTACAAGGGACGCTTTGGCCATGTTGTTTGGGGGTTTGATAGTGCAATTAGTCCAATGGTAGCATGTTCGTAATGATTGCTGATTGTAAACACTTGATTGTATCTGAGCGGCGCAAATGCTTTCAAAGTGGGTGGATTTTCTTGTGTTTGCTGAAATGTATTTTCCCCCAATGAATTGTAATCTGAAAGTGTAAAATGTAATATATACAGTGCATCTTCGTGATGTTTGTTCATATGCATAACACATACTTATTAAACGCGTTCTTATAGTAAAAAGCACACGTCCACGCTAACATGATTGAAAGTGCATACTTGCGTATAATGTGTGCATAGACATGGCATAGAATGTGATCGATCAATGTTGCTGCAATATTGTTGCCAAACGATAAAGTAACGATAAAGTGATGGCTGACATCTATAATATTCTATATATCATTGATTTCAATATTTTACGTGTAACATTGAAATCTCAATAATAATGAAGATCTTCCGAACCTCGCGTTTAAGTACATGTGGTATTGAGTGAGAAAGTGATGAAAGGGGTGGTACAGTCCTAATGCTGTAATCTGTATGGTTGAAGCTTAGAATGATGTCATCATATTAGCTACATGCCTGTCTAGTTTCCAAATCTTCGTTCTCTTGTTGTAGTTGTCAACATTCTTATTGTGTGCTGAATAAAAAGATAAATGTGTGCTTTGTTGTTGTGTGATGCGTGTTATGTACATGTATGTATGTATTGTGATTCTCTCCCACATATGTTCATTTATATAAAGCAGTATAGCAGAACTCCCAACATTTCAAAATTCAAAAGAGGGATACCCCCCCCCCCCCCCCCCCTCCCGCGGCAAAAACATTTTTTGAATGTGGCGGCCAAGAGCGGGGGCTGGGCTTAAACAAATCATAAGACCAAAGTAAAATAAATAAAATTCTTAGGCAGCAAATCAAACACAAGCTCAAACCACTGGTATAGCTATGTGAGCTCTGTATTTAATTAACCTTTGCAGAGACAGTGCTAAATATTTTTATCTTAATTGGACATTTAATAATAGATTCTATAAAGCTGCTCTCTGCTTTCCTCATTAATATTCTAGATTCTGGCCTTTAAAGTTAGCAAAAATGCACAGTAGCACACTACATAGCATACACTTATACATGCAGATACACACACACACTACATAGCATACACTTATACATGCAGATACACACACACTACATAGCATACACTTATACATGCAGATATACACACACACACTTATACATATAGATACACACACACTACACAGCTTACACTTATACATGCAGATACACACACACAGTTATGGATAAAGATAGACACACACACTACATCATATATGGGTATCTGTAACTCATTGTATGGGATTGGAAAGCACATTAGCTGGCAGTCTGAGGCTGCCACTGTGCGTTACCCTGGTGTTAGCACTGCTCATTGAATGAAACTGAAGGCATGCTAGTATTATCACCAGGGGTAGACGTCATCACTACCAGGGGTTAGAGTTCATCATTACCTAAGGTCAGAGGGAATACAGACTTCCTACTCCTGCTTAACCCACACACTATTACTTTTCCACAAGAAATCTAACAAGTATATAACCTTGGGAGAGAAAAAAACAGCTGCTTCTGAGTATGTGCCCAATAGAATTTAATTTTTTTATTTTTTTTTTAAATGCATAGGGCAATGCAGGACAGATGCCTAGCAAGCCGGGACAGAGGGACAGACCCCTAAAATCAGGACAGTTGGGGGGTATGGTATAGCATTGTTGTTGCTTCCCTAAAAGCAACAACTCTAATATTTTCTAATGATATGTTATTATTGTACGTAATTCCAGGCTTACATCACACACACACGTTACAATATGCAGCTGCTGCTAGTGGTGCTGTTATAGTTATTTACATCTCACACACACATGTTACAATATGCTGCTGCTGCTGCTATTAGTGGTGCTGTTGTTACAGTTATTTACATCTCACACACACATGTTACAATATGCTGCTGCTAGTGGTGCTGTTACAGTTATTTACATCACACACACACATGTTACAATATGCTGCTGCTGCTGCTAGTGGTGCTGTTGTTACAGTCATTTACATCTCACACACACATGTTACAATATGCTGCTGCTGCTAGTGGTGCTGTTGTTACAGTTATTTACATCTCACACACACATGTTACAATATGCTGCTGCTAGTGGTGCTGTTGTTACAGTTATTTACATCACACACACACATGTTACAATATGCTGCTGCTGCTGCTAGTGGTGCTGTTGTTACAGTCATTTACATCTCACACAAACATGTTACAATATGCTGCTGCTGCTAGTGGTGCTGTTGTTACAGTTATTTACATCTCACACACACATGTTACAATATGCTGCTGCTGCTAGTGGTGCTGTTGTTACAGTTATTTACATCTCACACACACACATGTTACAATATGCTGCTGCTGCTAGTGGTGCTGTTGTTACAGTCATTTACATCTCACACACACACATGTTACAATATGCTGCTGCTGTTAGTGGTGCTGTTACAGTTATTTACATCTCACACACACGTTACAATATGCTGCTGCTGCTAGTGGTGCTGTTACAGTTATTTACATCTCACACACATGTTACAATATGCTGCTGCTGCTAGTGGTGCTGTTACAGTTATTTACATCTCACACACACGTTACAATATGCTGCTGCTGCTAGTGGTGCTGTTGTTACAGTTATTTACATCTCACACACACATGTTACAATATGCTGCTGCTGCTGCTAGTGGTGCTGTTGTTACATTTATTTACATCTCACACACACATGTTACAATATGCTGCTGCTACTAGTGGTGCTGTTGTTACAGTTATTTACATCTCACACACACATGTTACAATATGCAGCTGCTGCTAGTAGTGCTGTTGTTACAGTTATTTACATCTCACACACACATGTTACAATATGCTGCTGCTGCTGCTAGTGGTGCTGTTGTTACAGTTATTTACATCTCACACACACATGTTACAATATGCTGCTGCTGCTGTTGTTACAGTTATTTACATCTCACACACACATGTTACAATATGCTACTGCTGCTAGTAGTGCTGTTACAGTTATTTACATCTCACACACACATGTTACAATATGCAGCTGCTGCTAGTAGTGCTGTTGTTACAGTTATTTACATCTCACACACACATGTTACAATATGCTGCTGCTGCTAGTGGTGCTGTTGTTACAGTTATTTACATCTCACACACACATGTTACAATATGCTGCTGCTGCTAGTGGTGCTGTTGTTACAGTTATTTACATCTCACACACACATGTTACAATATGCTACTGCTGCTAGTGGTGCTGTTGTTACAGTTACCCAGATAGCAAGGATAACTTGCCACAAACTTGTAGCTAACTTTTGCTGTAAGTCGGTATAACTTGCTGCAAGTTTTCACTGGCAAGTGTGTTTACTTGCATCATAATTGCAGCAAAAGTTCTAGTTGACACTTTTTCAACTTGCAGCAAGTTTACCTGGCAAGTCTCTAGCAAGAGCATTTCTGGCAAGTCAACTGCAAGAGCTCTGCAAGTTTGTTGCCAATTTTTGGCAAGTCAACTGCAAGAGCTCTGCAAGTCTGCTGCAAATTTCTGACAAGTCAATAGCAAGAGCTCTGCAAGTCTGCTGCAAATTTCTGACAAGTCAACAGAAATAGCCCTTCAAATGTGCAGCAAATTTCTCACAATTTAACATCAAGAGCCCTTCAAGTCTACTGCAAAAGCTCTGCAAATCTGTTACAAATCTCTAGCAAGTCAACTGCAAATCTTTAGCATATATCTGGCACATATATCACAATTAAGAGCAGTGTCTGCCACAAGAGCACTACAAATTTACTATTATTTACGTCAATCATATTTACAAATTAATAATAAAATGTTTTTTTCCTCCAAAAGTTTATCTATGTAAGTTGTTTGTATGAATTTAATTGATCTTAAAGTTGTATCCATGCATTATCTGAGGTAATATATATTCATATATAAAATTAATATTATGACAGGTAATATATTAAAGGGACACTAAACCCACATTTTTTCTTTCATGATTCAGGCAAAGCATGCAATTTTAAGCAATTTCCTAGCTTACTCCTATTATAAATTTTTTTCCGTTTTCTTCCTATTTTTATTCGAAAAAGCAGGAAAGTAAGTTCAAGAGACCATTTTTTGTTCAGCACAAGGGTATCGCTTGCTGATTGGTGGCTAAATGTAGCTACCAATATGTAAGCGCTACCCAGGTGCTAAAACAAAAATGGGCCAGCTCCTAATCTTACATTTCTGCTTTTTCAAATAAAGATAGCAAGAGAACGAAGAAAAAATGATAATAGGAGTACATTAAAAAATAGCATGCTCTATCTGAATCATAAAAGCAAAACAATGGGTTTAGTATCCCTTTAAGTTGAATACTTTATGTATTCTTATATTAGAGTTATATTATAACACTAATATCATTATCTCGGGTACAGTATGGCCCCTTTTTACAGCACACCCCTTTAAGGCATTCCACTTATCAGTCTTCAGTTCTGCCCATCGTTATTACCTCCCTTTCAGTCTTTTTTGGCCGTCATTTTAATTGATTATTTTCTTTATGAATATTTGTTTTACAGATATCTCCATTTCTGTGCAGTTATAAAAAAGAATTGTTGTATATAAAAATTGTTACCAGAAGTTAAACTAGGAAAATCATATTTATTTTTTATTGATTTCATACTTTTACTGATTTTAATAAAATTAGCCTTTGCCTGTCTGGTAAATATGATCTGTTAACCTCAATACTGTATGAAGATAAAAATATTCACCAAAAAATCCTTTAGAAATGACTCCATAAAAACAACAGCATTGACTCTTACAAAAGTAATTTAAACTTTTATTAGGTTTCAAATGTTCCAGGTATTAAAACATTTTAAATATGACATTGTAATAAACCAGAGAATAACTTATAGTATAGGCCTAGGGTACAAGTATAATGCAGATGCACAATAATGTTGACAGAACAACAAAAATATAATATGATGTCCATCTGTATCTGTTCTATGATCTTGAATTTGTCACCGGCCTGTAAAAATAAAAACAAATATTACATAAACATGGGCATTCTGTGCTAATTGCTTAGTCTACAGCAGAACTTTAATTTGTAGAACTAAAAAAGTAAATCTGACAAAAAAAATAACACGCCTTTATTTCAACTTCAAGGTTGTGATGAATACTAAAAAAGAATTGTATTTTTAACTTCCATAAATTCTCATGTCAATGCAATTTCCATCTAGATATTAACATATTTGGCCACGTTCCTTCCTAATCAAACAGATCACTACCTGCCAATGGGATGCTTAGAACCTATACTTTAACCCCTTAAAGACTAGCAACGTACCCTGTACATCACTCGGCTTTGAATAGGGAAGTGCTATTAAATGCGCGGTCTCGCCGCCAGTGTTGAGGCCATGCTATTTACGATGACAAGAAGGGGGGCTATAATAGTGCAGTACCGCCACTTGTGGCGGGACACGTGCTATTTAAAAAAATATAACCCTTAATGAGCGGCAACATACATGGTACATCTCAGTCGTTAAAGGGTTACTATATTGAGACTTTTTTTCCTTAAAGGGACATTAAACACTTTGAGATGGTAATATAAAATTATACATTGTATATAATAAAACAACTCTGCAATATACTTTCATTATTTATTTTGTCCTCTTTGTCTGTAATTCCATTCTAAAATTGTGAGCTTTCAGTTCCTGTTAGAAATGGAAGTGCAGAACACTGTTAAATCCAGCACAGTCATTGGCTGCACACTCTAGTGACCTATTTATAACTGACCCTTATTGGCCACAGCAGAGAAGGTAACACAAGTTACAACATGGCAGCTCCCAGTGTTTTATAGACACTAAAACTTTACACGTATTTTGTCACTTTTTAAACAACTAATGAAACTTTAAAAAATACATCTACATGTTAGTCATGGACTAATCTTTTCTTTGAATGCATCATTCTATCTAGCTTGTATTTAGTGTTTAATGTCCCTTTAAGATATTTATATTTTACGTCTCTAGAAATCAATGTGCACTATTTGATACCCTATGTTGTAATTTAAATTTTTGGTTGTGTTCCTAGACTTTTGGAGATAAAAGAGGGAAAGTCACAGTGTGCAGTTTATTTCCTTTTCAATTGGGTTTTTTTCCTTTACAAAATATAAAGTAATGTGCTATCTAGATGTGTCATATTCTAAATCTTCATATCCCCACTTCCCTTCCCAAAGGAAAATGATATAGCAGAGTAGCATTTAGTAAGACAGTATTCTATTTACTTCTGTGATACTCCCATGCTGTGTGAGGTGCTTGCTTATTTAAAGGGACATTAAACACTAAGAGCCAGATTACAAGTGAAGTGCTAAATATTGCTTGCGTGCAAGCAATATTAGTGCTTCATTGAGTAATACCAGCGCCCGCTAATATTAGCTGGTATTACAACTCACGTGTAAAATTACGCAAGCTCAGAATCTAAGTGCAGCGAAGGGGGTAAGTAGCTCAGCGATGCAGCAAATTTAACACCCAACTCCGACCAACTTTACCCCCAAAATACTACCTAGTGCAATTATTTTATTAAAACATAAAAATAATACAATTTGTATTTTTTTTTTATAAAATACACTACACTGTATTTTGGGGGCATTTGGGGCATATTTATAAAATTGACCGGAGATCTGATCTCTGGTTAATTTTATAAGCGCTAGTTGCTACCACAAGCATATAGTAGCAATAACCAGACACTTCTAATGGCTGGTTATTTATTGCGTGCCTGCAAAAGGGCACATTTGCCCACTTGCGGGCGCGCAATAAATTAGCGCTCCACTTGTAATCTAGCCCTAAATAAATGCTAGATAGAATGAAGCATTGAAAGAAAAGGTTAGTCTGTGAATAACATGTAGATGTATTTTTTAAAGTTTTATTTGGTGTTTAAACATTAACAAACTAAGTGTAAAGTTTTAGTGTCTATAAAACAATGGGAGCGGCCATGTTGTAACTTAGGTTACATTATCTGCTGTGGCCAATTAGGGACAGTTATAAATTTGTCACTAGAGTGTGCAGCCAATGGCTGTGTGGAATATAACAGTGTTCTGCACTTCCATTTCTAACAGGAGCTGAAAAGCTCACAACTTCAGAATATAATTACAGGAAAAGGGGACAAAATAAATAATGAAAAAAAAAAAATTGTATATTATATATATATATATATATATATATATATATATATATACATATACATATACACACACACACACACATACACACACACACAGTTTATCATTTTATATTACCATCTGAAGGTGTTTAAGGCCCTTTTAAAGGGACAATAATAGTAAAAAAAAATGACATCCTTTAATGTAAATTTAAGACTATTGACCCTGCACTACTGTGAGATTAACCCACACAAAGGCTTTAAACACACAATGGAAGTACGGATTGGTACCTGCAGAGCACTGCTGGTCCAGAGCAAAAACTGCCAACTGCTGCTTATCTAATCAGAAATACTAGTTAAATGACTAGCGCTCATGATTGTATCAGCAGCACTTCCGCTCAGGATCAGCAGTGCTCTGTGGTTCCAAGCGGTACTTCTACTGTGTGTTTAACCCCTTTGTGGGTTAGTGCAGGGTTGATGGTCTTAAAATGAATTAAAACAAATTAGAGCATGTATTTTTTTACTAATATGCTCTTTTAAAGAAATATACAGGT
Source organism: Bombina bombina (assembly GCF_027579735.1). Taxonomy (NCBI): domain Eukaryota; kingdom Metazoa; phylum Chordata; class Amphibia; order Anura; family Bombinatoridae; genus Bombina; species Bombina bombina. The sequence continues at coordinate 277,587,932 of NC_069507.1, forward strand.
AGCCCTCAGTTTACGCCGGGGTTAGGTTCCAGAAGGAATGGTTGTAAATCGAAACCGTTGTAAATTGAAACCCAGTTTATAATGTAAGTCAATAGGAAGTGAGGGAGATAGGTGTTACTTATGACAATTTTGAGAGGGGCCTGGAACCTAATACATTATTTTTTAAGCTTTGAAATGAAGACTTTAAATGCTAAACAGCATTATAAACCTAATAAAATAATCACACAACACAGAATATATAATTAAACTAAGTTAAATGAACAAAAACATTTGCTAAACAGCATTATAAACCTAATAAAATAATCACACAACACAGACTTCACTTGCATTTTTCTGCAAACAGTTCTTTCTATGCATTCCAATCTGGACCGATTTATAGACAGGAAGATCTTATTCCTTTGAAATCTGCTCGATAGCTCAGCTCTGGTTAATCTGATTAATTTCAGCTTGCTTGGCTTTGCTGCAACACAAGCAGACAGCTCCACCTACTGGCTATTTTAATAAATGCACTGCTTCTCAATGCTTTTCAAAAGCAGTCACATGACTGGAAAAAAAGGTTGTTATTCTGAAACGGTGTAAATTGAACCGTTGTAAAACGAGGGCCACCTGTATATTGTTTTATCTTAAGTTACATGTTGCTGAAGCACTGAAAATTGTAAAGGGAGTTTCATTTATTGTTCCTGTGACAGGAGCATTCCTTTGTTTGAAGAATGTTTCTTTTTAGACAAGATTTATAATTCATTAACATTTTAATTGATATTAGTTGATAGTGCAATAAAAATCCTGTCACAAAGAAGCACCACTATCAAAATGGAACATTCCTTTCAAAGGGTCAGCTCAATACAAGCACAGAGAAAACTCCAACATGGCTGCTCGATTTATGATCATGGGAGGATCAGGGAAGTGAGTAAAACACTCCCCTGCTGTATCACATCCATATAAGCATTTTGTATAAACAGAAACAAACCCTCCCCTGCTGTATCACATCCATATAAGCATGTTGTATAAACAGAAACAAACACTCCCCTGCTGTATCACATCCATGTAAGCATGTTGTATAAACAGAAACAAACACTCCCCTGCTGTATCACATCCATATAAGCATGTTGTATAAACAGAAACAAACACTCCCCTGCTGTATCACATCCATATAAGCATGTTGTATAAACAGAAACAAACACTCCCCTGCTGTATCACATCCATGTAAGCATGTTGTATAAACAGAAACAAACACTCCCCTGCTGTATCACATCCATATAAGCATGTTGTATAAACAGAAACAAACACTCCCCTGCTGTATCACATCCATATAAGCATGTTGTATAAACAGAAACAAACACTCCCCTGCTGTATCACATCCATGTAAGCATGTTGTATAAACAAAAAAAACAATTTAAAAAGAAATGACTCAGTGGGGTGATTTAAACAAGAAAAAACGTAACTGCTTACCTATGACCACAAACAATTCTTGTGTGGGATTGGTGAAGCAATCACCTATGCATCTTCTCATTTCATGGTCAGTAATGTCTTTATAGACCCTTTGACATGTTTCTGTAATAGAAAACAACATCAAATAAATGAGTATAAAGTTAGATATGCAAAATAATTAAATAAAGTCTGTTCAGCAATAGTCTGTCCCCTGTTACATGGGCATGATACACTTTGTGATTATAACATGAATTATTTAATTATAAATAATAAAACAACTTTGCATTATACTTTCATTATTTTGCCCGCTTTGCCTGTAATGTAATGGTCTATGCAAAAGTTTTCCAGTGGCCAAATTTCACTACCATTTTCCTTATTTGGAGGAGCTAATCCTGATGTACTTCATATGACAGTCACTCTAGTCACATCATACTGTCAGTATGCCTTTCCTTGTTTTATGTTAGCACAAAGTCCATGCTAAAGCCAATTAGAAAGATATACAGACTATTGTTAATCATTTGAGGTCTGAAGCCTGCATTACCAATTTTCAGCATAGTAAAAACCCATATTATTCAGAGTTAAAGGGACATGAAACCCAATTTTTTTTCTTTCGTTATTTAGAAAGAGCATGTCATTTTAAACCACTTTCAAATTTACTTCTTTTACCTAATTTGCTTCATTTTCTTGATATCACTTGCTGAAAAGTATATCTAGATATGCTCAGTAGCTGCTGATTGGTTGCTGCACATAGAGGCCTTGTGTGATTAGCTCATACATGTGCATTGCTATTTCTTCAACAAAGGATATCTAAAGAATTGAGCAAATTAGATAATAGAAGTAAATTGGAAAGTTGTTTAAAATTACATGCCCTATCTGAATCATGAAAGTTTAATTTCAAATAGATTGTCCCTTTAAAGGGACATGAAACCCATCATTTTTCTTTCATAATTAAAATAGAGCAGGATTCTTCAAACTATGGGTCGGGACCCATTACTGGGTCACAACACCATGTGTACTGAGTCCCGACTTGTGTGTGTGTGTGTTGTAGGAGTGTGTGTGGTGTATTGTATGAGATTGTGTGTGTGCTGTGCATGTGTTGTGTATGAGAGTGTGTGTGTGTGTGTTATATGAGAGAGTGTGTGGTATGTGTGTTGTATGAGTGTGTGTGTGTGGTATGCGTGTGTTATGAAAGTGTGTGTGTTGTAAGAGTGTATGGGGTGAGTGTGTATTATATGAAAGTGTGTGTGTTGTATGATAGTGTATGTGGTATGTGTGTTATATGAAAGTGTGTGTTGTATGAGAGTGTGTGTGGTATGTGTGTTATATGAAAGTGTGTGTTGTATGAGAGTGTGTGTGGTATGTGTGTTATATGAAAGTGTGTGTTGTATGAGAGTGTGTGTGGTATGTGTGTTATATGAAAGTGTGTGTGTTGTATGAGAGTGTGTGGTATGTGTGTTACATGAAAATGTGTGTTGTACGAGAGTGTGTGGTGTGTGTGTTGTATGAGAGTGTGTGTGTTATTACGTTTTATCACGCTTTCATATTTGACTATAATCAGGAATAAAGCATGCACATATTTTAGTTTCTTTGCCAAAAATTGCAGCTATCATGTTATTTATTTCTTACAAAATTATTTCAAGACCAAGTATAAAAATTGGGTCCTAAAGGTATGTGGTATCATGGCACTGGGTCTTGGGGGGAAAAGTATGAAGAACCCTGAAACAGAGCATACAATTTTAAACAACTTTCCACTTTACATCTATTATTTAATTTGCTTAATTCTCTTGATATCCTTTTTTGAAGAAGCAGCAATGCACTACTGGGAGCTATTAAATTCATTGGGTGAGCCAATAACGTGAAGTATACATGTGCAGCCACCAATCAGCAGCTACTGAACATACTTAGGTATCCTTTTCTATAAAGAATACCAAGAGAACAAAACAAATTAGATAATAGAAGTAAATTGGAAAGAAAATGTATGCTTACCTGATAAATGTATTTCTTTTTTGACACAATGAGTCCACGGATCATCTTAATTACTAATGGGATATTCACCTCCTGGTCAGCAGGAGGCGGCAAAGAGCACCACAGCAGAGCTGTTAAATAGCTCCTCCCTTCCCTCCCACTCCAGTTATTCGACCGAAGTTAAGGATAGAAAGGAAAAAACAACCATGAGTAGCCCTTGGATTCACACAAATAGAGATATTTACGCCAAATCTTATGGTAAATCTTTCTAGTTACAGGCTTACGAGTCTGAATCATGGTCTCTATGACCGAGTCAGAAAACCCCCGCTTGGATAAAATTTAGCGTTCAATCTCCAAGTAGTCAGCTTCAGAGAAACTAGATTTGGGTGAAGAAAGGGCCCCAGAATTAGAAGGTCCTTCCTCAACAGAAGTCTCCAAGGTGGCAGAGATGCCTACTCCACCAGATCTGCATACCAAATCCTGCGAGGCCAAGCTGGAGCTATGAGGATCACCGATGCCCTCTCCTGTTTGATTAGAGCAATGACCCGAGGAAGAAGAGCAAACGGAGGAAATAGGTATGCTAGACTGAAGGTCCAAGGGACCACCAGAGCATCTATCAGCTCCACCTGGGGGTCCCTGGACCTCGACCCATATCTCGGGAGCTTGGCATTTAAGAGCCTTTATTCTATCCTGGATCTCATCCAAAGAAGTTTCTGTCCTGAGAGCCTCAGACAGTGCATCAAACCAATACACCGCCGCACTAGTGATGGTAGCAATACACACAGCTGGTTGTCATTGCAGGCCCTGGTGTACAGTGTGAGTAAACCCTCTAACTTTTTGTCCATAGGATCTTTGAAGGTACAACTATCCTCTTATGGGAATAGTAGTTCTCTTAGCTAAGGTAGAAATGGCCCCTTCCACCTTAGGCACTGTTTGCCAAGCCTCTTTGTTAGAGTCGGCTATGGTAAACATCTTCTTAAAAATAGGAGAGGGAGAAAAAGGTATGCCCGGTCTCTCCCATTCCTTAGCAATTATTTCATAAGCTCGGTCAGGGACCGGAAACACGTCTGTCGAGGAAGCAACCTCAAAATATTTGTTCAGCTTACTAGACTTCTTAGGAACAACCACTACCGTTGAGTCACTGTCGTCCAAAGTAACTAAAACCTCACTAAGTAACAGACGGAGGTGTTCTAGCTTAAACCTAAAAGATACAACCTCAGAATCAGCCAGAGGAATTACACTTTCTGAATCTGAAATTTCTCCTTCAGATGCTACAGCGGTATCCTCCTCTTCGGTATTCTGGGAGGGCACCTCCGAAATTGCAACAATTGCATCAGAAACCTCGCTTACTAAATGTCTGATTTTCCTTTTTACACTTTCCCTGCAACATTGGAAAAGCAGACAACGCATCATGAGAGAAGCTATGTCTTTTAAGGTAACTCCAGCGGGAGCTAGAGCAGAAGTGCAGGGCACTGCTTGTGAGGGAGGTAAAATTTGGGAAGCTTGGGGAGAAAGCTGCGGCATATTTTGAACCTCGTCATAAGACTCTTGGACAGTATCGGCTTTAGAAAAATTTTGCTCAGAAAAAATATTTTGCCTATAATTTAAAGTCCTCTCAATACAGAAAGGGATAGGTGGTTCCACATTTGCATCAAAACACAAGGAGCAAGTGACATCTTGCAAGTCTCCTTGGTCCATACTGTTCACAATGAGTAAATTAATAAATAAAAAACCTCAAAAATGAATTAAAATTTTTGTAATGAAAAAAACGTTACTGTGTCTTTAAATTAAAACAGGTAACTTTTTTACCCAACTATGTCAATTATGAAAATATCACAATTTGAACACTACAGACACCTTTACACCTCAGTAACCCTGCTGAGGTGCCTACCTGACTGCTAAACAGGAGTCAATGTCCCTTTTCTTGTGGTGCAGGAACGATCCGGACTTCAGCAATAAGAATAGTGCCAACGGATAATGCTAGAAATGCCTGCTTAACTGGAAACCATGCATTTCTAGTGACACGCTACTGAACTGAAGCCCATCGTGGGCGTTACTATATGCACCTCATCTCCCGATCGGCCCGTTTGCTAAGTAAAGCCGTCGGGAGACACAAACCACCAGAGCAAATGAAAAAGCTTTACTCCCAGCCCCAGTGCCTGCAGATATGGCTGTCTAAAATCCTCTCCAGTCTAGGAGAGTCTGTAGTCCCCAAACATAAAGCGCCCCTTCCTGTATGAGCCTTAATATGTTCATTTTTCCAATAAATGTTCACACCTTTATCTCTGAGATGCTTTGTTTCCTTGGCCCCAGAATAAAAAAGCAGCACTTACCTCGTATCTGCCTGACAGCAAGGCAGCTCACAGGCTTGAGAGGTCCTATCCCTCACATCGACCTGTGGAGAAATAAAAGTCTGAGTAAATTACATGGGAGGCGCAGTGAGAATTATGTCCCACAAGTTCCCATTGCTCTAAAGCCACCACTGCTCTACTGAAGAGACTGATATGGACTACGGCTACACTCTAGGACAAAGCAGCACAATCTTGCACTACCTTAAAAATAATAAACTCTTGATTGAAGAATTTTATCTAACAACTCACTTTACCACTTCCTAGCACTAACGTAGGCAAAGAAAATGACTGGAGTGGGAGGGAAGGGAGGAGCTATTTAACAGCTTTGCTGTGGTGCTCTTTGTCGCCTCCTGCTGACCAGGAGGTGAATATCCCATTAGTAATTAAGATGATCCGTGGACTCATTGTGTCATGAAAAAGAGAAATTGTTTAACCCCTTCAGTGCTAACAATGGCTCTGAGCTGTCACACGGTTTCCCACTCTGGTGCTAACGACGGCTCAGAGCCGTCGCTAGCACTCTCCCACCTTGAGGGAGATCTGGGGGCTCCCACCCGCTCCTACCCCGGCGATTGGGCCTGCATAGTGACAGGCATCACCGGGGCTTCACGTTATGCACGGTGATATCACGCGCAATGACGATGATGTCACCGCGCAACTTTATTTAACATTAACAATGTTAAATATTGAAGCAGGGGGCATGCTGCTTAGAAGCCTGTATCTCAGGCATCTAAGCAGCTACAGACCCCCAAGGCCCACTGTTGGAAAGGAAATCGTCTAACCTTTCCAACAGGGTAAGTCTTGGGGATCTGAAAAAAAAAAGTAAAAAAATAAATATATATTTTAAAAAACATAAAACAAAAAAAAAAAACAACTAAAACATAATTTATGCTTACCTGATAAATTCCTTTCTTCTGTAGTGTGATCAGTCCACGGGTCATCATTACTTCTGGGATATTAACTGCTCCCCTACAGGAAGTGCAAGAGGATTCACCCAGCAGAGCTGCATATAGCTCCTCCCCTCTACGTCACTCCCAGTCATTCGACCAAGGACCAACGAGAAAGGAAAAGCCAAGGGTGAAGTGGTGACTGGAGTATAAATTAAAAAATATTTACCTGCCTTAAAAACAGGGCGGGCCGTGGACTGATCACACTACAGAAGAAAGGAATTTATCAGGTAAGCATAAATTATGTTTTCTTCTGTTAAGTGTGATCAGTCCACGGGTCATCATTACTTCTGGGATACCAATACCAAAGCAAAAGTACACGGATGACGGGAGGGATAGGCAGACTCTTTATACAGAAGGAACCACTGCCTGAAGAACCTTTCTCCCAAAAATAGCCTCCGATGAAGCAAAGGTGTCAAATTTGTAAAATTTGTAAAAAGTATGAAGCGAAGACCAAGTTGCAGCCTTGCAAATCTGTTCAACAGAGGCCTCATTCTTGAAGGCCCAAGTGGAAGCCACAGCTCTAGTAGAATGAGCTGTAATTCTTTCAGGGGGCTGCTGTCCAGCAGTCTCATAAGCTAAACGAATTATGCTACGAAGCCAAAAAGAAAGAGAGGTAGCGGAAGCTTTTTGACCTCTCCTCTGCCCAGAGTAAATGACAAACAGAGAAGACGTTTGTCGGAATTCCTTAGTTGCCTGCAAGTAAAATTTTAGAGCCCGGACTACATCCAGGTTGTGCAGTAGACGTTCCTTCTTTGAAGAAGGATTTGGGCATAAAGAAGGAACAACAATCTCTTGATTGATATTCCTGTTAGTAACTACCTTAGGTAAGAACCCAGGTTTAGTACGCAGGACTACCTTATCCGAATGAAAAATCAAATAAGGAGAATCACAATGTAAGGCTGATAATTCAGAGACTCTTCGAGCCGAGGAAATAGCCATTAAAAATAGAACTTTCCAAGATAACAACTTTATATCAATGGAATGAAGGGGTTCAAACGGAACGCCCTGTAAAACATTAAGAACAAGGTTTAAACTCCATGGTGGAGCAACAGTTTTAAACACAGGCTTAATCCTGGCCAAAGCCTGACAAAAAGCCTGGACGTCAGGAACTTCTGACAGACGTTTGTGTAACAGAATGGACAGAGCTGAGATCTGTCCCTTTAATGAACTAGCAGATAAACCCTTTTCTAAACCTTCTTGTAGAAAAGACAATATCCTAGGAATCCTAACCTTACTCCAAGAGTAACCTTTGGATTCACACCAATGTAGGTATTTACGCCATATCTTATGGTAAATCTTTCTGGTAACAGGTTTCCTAGCCTGTATTAAGGTACTAATAACTGACTCAGAAAACCCACGTCTTGATAAAATCAAGCGTTCAATTTCCAAGCAGTCAGCTTCAGAGAAGTTAGATTTTGATGTTTGAAGGGACCCTGTATCAGAAGGTCCTGTTTCAGAGGTAGAGACCAAGGCGGACAGGATGACATGTCCACCAGGTCTGCATACCAAGTCCTGCGTGGCCACGCAGGTGCTATTAGAATCACTGATGCTCTCTCTTGTTTGATTCTGGCTATCAATCGAGGAAGCAACGGGAAGGGTGGAAACACGTAAGCCATCCTGAAGTCCCAAGGTGCTGTCAGAGCATCTATCAGGACTGCTCCTGGATCCCTGGATCTGGACCCGTAACGAGGAAGCTTGGCGTTCTGTCGAGACGCCATGAGATCTATCTCTGGTTTGCCCCAACGTCGAAGTATTTGGGCAAAGACCTCCGGATGAAGTTCCCACTCCCCCGGATGAAAAGTCTGACGACTTAAGAAATCCGCCTCCCAGTTCTCCACTCCCGGGATGTGGATTGCTGACAGGTGGCAAGAGTGAGACTCTGCCCAGCGAATTATCTTTGATACTTCCATCATAGCTAGGGAGCTTCTTGTCCCTCCCTGATGGTTGATGTAAGCTACAGTCGTGATGTTGTCCGACTGAAACCTGATGAACCCCCGAGTTGTCAACTGGGGCCAAGCCAGGAGGGCATTGAGAACTGCTCTCAATTCCAGAATGTTTATTGGCAGGAGACTCTCCTCCTGACTCCATAGTCCCTGAGCCTTCAGGGAATTCCAGACGGCACCCCAACCTAGAAGGCTGGCGTCTGTTGTTACAATTGTCCAGTCTGGTCTGCTGAATGGCATCCCCCTGGACAGGTGTGGCCGAGAAAGCCACCATAGAAGAGAATTTCTGGTCTCTTGATCCAGATTCAGAGAAGGGGATAAGTCTGAGTAATCCCCATTCCACTGACCTAGCATGCACAGTTGCAGTGGTCTGAGGTGTAAGCGTGCAAAGGGTACTATGTCCATTGCCGCTACCATTAAGCCGATTACCTCCATACATTGAGCCACTGACGGGTGTTGAATGGAATGAAGAGTGCGGCAAGCACTTTGAAGTCTTGTTAGCCTGTCCTCTGTCAGGTAAATCTTCATTTCTACAGAATCTATAAGAGTCCCCAGGAAGGGAACTCTTGTGAGTGGAACGAGTGAACTTTTCTTTTCGTTCACCTTCCATCCATGTGACCTTAGAAATGCCAGCACTAACTCTGTATGAGATTTGGCAGTTTGAAAGCTTGAAGCTTGTATCAGAATGTCGTCTAGGTATGGAGCTACCGAGATTCCCCGCGGTCTTAGTACCGCCAGAAGAGCACCCAGAACCTTTGTGAAGATTCTTGGCGCTGTAGCCAATCCGAATGGAAGAGCCACAAACTGGTAATGCCTGTCTAGGAAGGCAAACCTTAGGTACCGGTAATGATCTTTGTGAATCGGTATGTGCAGGTAAGCATCTTTTAAATCTACAGTGGTCATGTACTGACCCTCTTGGATCATAGGTAAAATTGTCCGAATAGTCTCCATCTTGAACGATGGAACTCTTAGGAATTTGTTTAGGATCTTTAAGTCCAGGATTGGTCTGAAAGTTCCCTCTTTTTTGGGAACCACAAACAGATTTGAGTAAAACCCCTGTCCCTGTTCCGATCGTGGAACTGGATGGATTACTCCCATTAACAAGAGCTCTTGTACGCAGCGTAGAAAAGCCTCTTTCTTTGTCTGGATTGTTGACAATCTTGACAGATGAAATCTCTCTCTTGGAGGAGAGTATTTGAAGTCCAGAAGGTATCCCTGAGATATTATCTCTAGCGCCCAGGGATCCTGAACATCTCTTGCCCAAGCCTGGGCGAAGAGAGAAGTCTGCCCCCCACTAGATCCGATCCCGGATCGGGGGCCCTCAATTCATGCTGTTTTGGGGGCAGCAGCAGGTTTCCTAGTCTGCTTGCCCTTGTTCCAGGACTGGTTAGGTTTCCAGCCTTGTCTGTAGCGAGCAACAGCTCCTTCCTGTTTTGGTGCAGAGGAAGTTGATGCTGCTCCTGCTTTGAAATTACGAAAGGAACGAAAATTAGACTGTCTAGTCTTGGCTTTGGCTTTGTCCTGAGGCAGGGCATGGCCTTTACCTCCTGTAATGTCAGCGATAATCTCTTTCAACCCGGGCCCGAATAAGGTCTGCCCTTTGAAAGGTATATTAAGCAATTTAGACTTAGAAGTAACATCAGCTGACCAGGATTTTAGCCACAGCGCCCTGCGTGCCTGAATGGCGAATCCTGAATTCTTCGCCGTAAGTTTAGTAAGATGTACTACGGCCTCCGAAATGAATGAATTAGCTAGTTTAAGGACTCTAAGCCTGTCCGTAATGTCGTCCAGAGTAGCTGAACCAATGTTCTCTTCCAGAGACTCAATCCAGAATGCCGCTGCAGCCGTGATCGGCGCAATGCATGCAAGGGGTTGCAATATAAAACCTTGTTGAACAAACATTTTCTTAAGGTAACCCTCTAACTTTTTATCCATTGGATCTGAAAAAGCACAGCTATCCTCCACCGGGATAGTGGTACGCTTAGCTAAAGTAGAAACTGCTCCCTCCACCTTAGGGACCGTTTGCCATAAATCCCTTGTGGTGGCGTCTATTGGAAACATTTTTCTAAATATCGGAGGGGGTGAGAACGGCACACCGGGTCTATCCCACTCCTTAGTAACAATTTCAGTAAGTCTCTTAGGTATAGGAAAAACCTCAGTACTCGTCGGTACCGCAAAATATTTATCCAACCTACACATTTTCTCTGGTATTGCAACTGTGTTACAATCATTCAGAGCCGCTAACACCTCCCCTAGTAATACACGGAGGTTTTCCAGTTTAAATTTAAAATTTGAAATATCTGAATCCAGTCTGTTTGGATCAGAACCGTCACCCACAGAATGAAGTTCTCCGTCCTCATGTTCTGCCACCTGTGACGCAGTGTCTGACATGGCCCTAATATTATCAGCGCACTCTGTTCTCACCCCAGAGTGATCACGCTTACCTCTTAGTTCTGGTAATTTAGCCAAAACTTCAGTCATAACAGTAGCCATATCCTGTAATGTGATTTGTAATGGCCGCCCAGCTGTACTCGGCGCTACAATATCACGCACCTCCCTCTGAGCGGGAGATGTAGGTACTGACACGTGAGGCGAGTTAGTCGGCATAACTCTCCCCTCGTTGTTTGGTGAAATTTGTTCAATTTGTACAGATTGATTTTTATTTAAAGTAGCATCAATACAGTTAGTACATAAATTTCTATTGGGCTCCACTTTGGCATTGCAACAAATGACACAGGTATCATCCTCTGAATCAGACATGTTTAACACACTAGCAAATAAACTTGCAACTTGGAAATACAATTCAAATAGAATAATATTAAAACGTACTGTGCCTTTAAGAAGCACAGAAGATCTATGACAGTTAAAAATTAATAAATTGAAACAGTTATAGCCTCAATCCTTGTAAACAACACAACTTTAGCAAAGGTTTAATCCCATTAGCAAAGATAACAATTTCTGAAAGCAGGAAACAAATTACAGAATAAACGTTTTTATCTCAGTCAAACTATAATTCTCACAGCTCTGCTGAGAGAAATTACCTCCCTCAAAATAAGTTTTGAAGACCCCTGAGCTCTGTAGAGATGAACCGGATCATGCAGGGAATACAATGAGTTGCTGACTGAAATATTTGATGCATAGTAAAAGCGCCCCTCCCCCACACACACAGCAGTGAGGGAGAACAGAAACTGACAGAAAAAACAGATTTAAGCAACTGCCAAGTGGAAAAATAGTGCCCAAACATTTATTCACTCAGTACCTCAGTAAATGAAAACGATTTTACATTCCAGCAAAAACGTTAAACATAATCTCTAGTTATTAAACAGCTTTATGTCTTTCTTACAGTGTATTCTCCCAGAATACTGAAGTATAAAGTATACATACATGACATTATATCGGTATGGCAGGATTTTCTCATCAATTCCATTGTCAGAAAATAAAAACTGCTACATACCTCTATGCAGATTCATCTGCCCGCTGTCCCCTGATCTGAAGTTTACCTCACTCCTCAGATGGCCGAGAACAGCAATATGATCTTAACTACTCCGGCTAAAATCATAGCAAAACTCTGGTAGATTCTTCCTCAAACTCTGCCAGAGAGGTAATAACACACTCCGGTGCTATTTTAAAATAACAAACTTTTGATTGAAGATATAAAACTAAGTATAATCACCATAGTCCTCTCACACGACCTATCTAGTTGCTGGGTGCAAGAGAATGACTGGGAGTGACGTAGAGGGGAGGAGCTATATGCAGCTCTGCTGGGTGAATCCTCTTGCACTTCCTGTAGGGGAGCAGTTAATATCCCAGAAGTAATGATGACCCGTGGACTGATCACACTTAACAGAAGAAAAAAGCTTAGCACCAAGGTGGGTTAAAATCTCATGCTCTATACTGAATCATGAAAGACAGAAAAACCTTGGGTTTCATGCCCCTTTAAATTACAGTAAATGGTGCAAAATAAAAAGTATATTGCAAAGTTGCAGAACTAAACATTTTATATTGTGATCTCAATGTGTGTTATGCCCCTTTAAAGCATATATGTCTATATGTGTGTACATATATATTAAAGTGATGGTAAATCCTAGCGTTTGTGAAACGCTAGGATTTACCATTGGAACAAATAAAGGGGACTTTCATTCATGACGTATAAAATACTTCATGCTGAAAGCTCCTTTTTTTGTTTGCAGCGTTTGCTGCACTGAGCTGCTAAGGCAACCTACGGCAGAACGGTATTTGACTGAGGTGACGTTTCCACCTCTTAGCCAATAGCCTTGCAGGAAATTCGAGGCCTGTAACTTTAATGTTTTTATATGTGTATATATGACTGTAAATACATATATACACATATAAATACAATAATATATATGTATACATATATACATAATTTTCTATATATATATATATATATATATATATATATATATATATATATATATATATATATATATATATATATATATATATATATATATATATATATATACACACACAGACAAAAACATCTTTTGCAATGTATGTGTCTCAATGTCAAAGCCATTTGCCTGCCTTTTTTTTCTAGCACCCGAGATCTCATATCTTTTGAACCCTTAAAAGGTTTTTTGTGCAATATTTTTTAAAAATAATTTTTAATTAGACTTTCGGCTAGATTACGAGTTTTGCGTTATGAGTATAACGCTGCTTTTTCACTACCGCTGCTATTACGAGTCTTGTAAGTACAGCTGTACCGCACACTTTTTTGGCCGTCACGCAACGTAACTACAACACCTTTCAAAAAGTCATTTTTCAATGGGACTTCCATAGAAGTTGTTTGTATTTTATTTTTTATAACAGGCAAAAAAGATCAGATTTATTTGGGGCCATGTCCCGCAAAATGCCCTTTTAAGGGCTATTGGCAGTTTAGTTTAGGCTAGGGGGTTTTTATTTGGGAGGGGGGCTTTTTTATTTTGATAGGGCTATTAGATTAGGTGTAATTAGTTTAAATATTTGATCATTTATTTTTTTTATTTTGTGTAATTTAGTGTTTATTTTTTTTGTAATTTAGTTAATTGTATTTAATTTATGTAATTTATTTAATTTTAGTGTAATGTTAGGTGTTAGTGTGAGGCAGGTTAAGTTTTATTTTACAGGTAAATAATTTTTTTATTTATTTTAACTAGATAGTTAGTAAATAGTTAATAACTATTTACTAACTAGTCTACCTAGTTAAAATAAATACAAACTTAGCTGTTAAATAAAAATAAAACCTAAGCTAGCTACAATGTAACTATTAGTTATATTGTAGCAAGCTTAGGGTTTATTTTATAGGTAAGTATTTAGTTTTAAATAGGTATTATTTAGTTAATGATAGTAATTTTTATTTAGATTTATTTTAATTATATTAAAGTTAGGGGTGTTAGGGTTAGACTTAGGTTTAGGGGTTAATATATTTATTTAGTATTAGTGATGTGGGAGGCCAGAGGTTTAGGGGTTAATAACTTTAGTATAGTGGCAGATTAGGGGTTAATACATTTATGTAGGTGGTGGCGGCGGCGTTGGGGGCGGCAGATTAGGGTTTATTAAATTTATGTAGATGGCGGTGACATTGGGGGCAGCAGATTAGGGGTTAATAAGTAGGTAGGTGGCAGCAACATTGGGGGCGGCAGATTAGGGGTTAATTATTGTAATGTAGGTGTCGGCGATGTCGGGGGCAAAAGATTAGGGGTGTTTAGACTCTGGGTTTATGTTAGGTTTAAACATAAATTTTCTTTCCCCATAGGAATCAATGGGGCTGCGTTACGGAGCTTTACACTCCTTTATTGCAGGTGTTAGGCTTTTTTTTTTTTTAAGCCGGCTCTCCCCATTGATGTCTCTGGGAAAATCGTGCACGAGCACGTAAAACCAGCTCAAAGCAGCACTGGTATTTGTGTGCGGTATGGAGCTCAACGCTGCCATATTGTCTGCTAACGGCCGGGTTTTTGCAAACCTGTAATAGCAGCGCTATTAAAGGTGAGCGGTGGAAATAACTTGCAAGTTAGTAGCGAGCCGCTCATAACGCAAAACTCGTAATCTGGCTGATGGTTATTTACCTGCTCTCATCCAAGGTAATCCAGAAAATCTGGCCTGTTGGGGAGGCCTGGGGACAGGTTTGAAAACCACTGCCCTAGATCAAAATAATTGGCAACTGATATTAAAGGGACTGTTAACAAGGATTATTTTTTAGGGAATAGGGATTTAATCTCAGTTTCTTGCTGCAAATCTTTTAATTTAAGTTAAAGATTTTGATCACAGTAGAATCATTTCAAAAAGTAAATTAAAACATTTGCAGCAAGAAAATTAGATTAAAATCACTAATTACCTTAAAATATTTACTGTATTTTTTAATGCATGTTAAATAAAACACCCTAACAGCTCACTTGCATATGAATAACACTTTTTCAATGTAGGGCCAAATTAAACAAGCATGGTTACATTATTAACCCTTCAGCATCTACATAGCAGGACATAGTTATTCTAAACTGCACAAATACTGTAAGCCACAGCAAGAACAATACAAAATATTAACCCCTGCCAGGCTTCTGAACAGCATCAAAGCAATTCAAAAATACAGCTCCCACCCTTCTAGTACTGCTGCAGCTACACCATTATATCAGAAAGTCACAAGCTGGTGCAGTTTGTTTGCTAATGTCTGTATATTTCATACACTTAACAGTTTTCTAAATAAAGTTTTCTAATGTCTGTATATTACAAAAATGCTCATTTTCAAACAGAAAAATAAAGATGCACATTTCAATTGTATTTGGATTATCCCTTTAACATTTAAATCTAGTTGTGTTTGTATGTTCTGTGTAATGCAGTAGCAGGTGGCTTACTAATGCTGCTAAACAAATCATACACAGCATGTGTGTGTGTGCAGCTAGTGAGGTTTATATATATCTAATCTAATGGCTGATCTTACCTGATTCATTGCAATGCACATATCTAATCTAATGGCTGATCTTACCTGATTCATTGCAATGCACATATCTAATCTAATGGCTGATCTTACCTGATTCATTGCAATGCACATATCTAATCTAATGGCTGATCTTACCTGATTCATTGCAATGCACATATCTAATCTAATGGCTGATCTTACCTGATTCATTGCAATGCACATGGCTTCTTGTCTGCAGCACACACAGAAAGTTCATGGTAGTGAGACAGTGAGTGCAGTCAAATGCCGCAGCGCCCTCTGTGGTGGTATGACCACACTGCACACAATATTATATACTAAACACAGTCTAATGTAAACTGTAGCTAAAAGCTAGTATTATATGGGTGACAAATGAACTTTAATTTAATTTATTCCAGAACACAACAAATATACAATGCCTTGCTATAAAACTATGTATTATTTAGCTTTAGAGTCAGAATTTAAAATACAAGTTAGCCATCTTAAAGGGACATTCCAGCAAAATGTGCATCATTGCATTTCTATTTTGAATAGAATCATTTTTCCAATACACATGCATTGGCAAAAATGCTCTAGAAAAAATATATCACTGTTTAAATTTACCTTTCCTAATAGGAGCATAAAAACTAATTTTAAAACGTGTATCTGCGAAGAGAGCCAGAGGTTGTGTACATGACACATGCTGAGTCATTTCCCATGCAATACCAGCTCTGAGCACATGCACTGTACTTAAAGGGACAAACTACTTCATAATTTGTATTGTTTTAAAAGATAAATAATCCCTTTATTACCCATTCCTCAGTTTTGCACAACCAACACAGTTATATTAAAGGGACATTAAACCCAAATTTTTTCTTTCATGATTCAGATAGAGAATACCATTTTAAACAACTTTCTAATTTACTTATATAATCTAATTTGCTTCATTCTCTTGATATTCTTTCCTGAAAAGCATATCTAGATATGCTCAGTAGCTTCTGATTGGTGGCTGCACGTATTTGCCTCATGTTATTGGCTCACCAATGTGCATTGCTATTTCTTTAACAAAAGATATCTAAAGAATGAAGCAAATTAGATAATAGAAGTAAATTGGGATGTTGTTTAAAATTGTATTCTCTGTCTGAATCATGAAAGAAAATTTTTGGGTTTAATGTCCCTTTAATATACTTTTTACCTCTGTGATTACCTTGTATCTAAGCCTCTGCAGACTGCCCCTTATCTCAGTTATATTAATATACTTTTTACCTCTGTGATTACCTTGTATCTAAGCCTCTGTAGACTGCCCCCTTATTTCAGTTCTTTTGACAGACTTGTATTTTAGCCAATCAGCACTGACTCATAAATAACTACACAGGAGGTAGCACAATGCTATCTATATGACACACATGAACTAGCAGTGTCTAACTGTAAAAAACTGTCAAAATGCACTGAGATAAGAGGCGGTTCAATGGTTTAGAAATTAGCATATGAGCCTACCTAGGTTTAGCTTTCAACAGAGAATACCAATTGAACAAAGCAAATTTGATGATAAAAGTAAATGGGAAAGTTGTTTAAAAGTGCATTTTTTATTATCTAGTTTTGACTAGACTGTACCTTTAAGTATGCTTTGCATGCATGCTCACAGTAAAAGTTCTCACAAAAGGCACAGTGAATGATAATTTTTAGTAATAGGTTTACCTACCTTTGTTTAGTAGATGTCATTGTTTGTTTATTAATCTCATTTTCTTGCTGCATGTGTTTTCATTTCTTTTTTTTCACTTCTTGAAAGCTTCTCCTGTGATGCTGAATAAAATCTTTAACCCTCCCATTTCAGCTGTCTCTTCAGATGTGTGCACATAGAAACTTTTGGCTGAAAATAGAAGCCTTAGTATGTTGCTCCAGAGCACTAAGATAACAGCAGCTGTCCCTTTAATAACCAAGTTTTCAATATTTAAAGGGGCAGATAGCAAAATAAAATGTTGGTGGAAAGGATTATTTCATTAATATTAAAAAGATATGTTTCCGTCATGAATCCTCACCTTTTTAATATATTTCACGAGAATTTGAATTGAAAACTGACTCCTGTACTATCCCTCTGTGAGGACCATTATGCAAAGCCTGTCACTGAAAGCTATTTACATACCCCTTAAGTGTGTGTCCTGCTCTTTTGCTACCTGTTTATGAGTATTATGACTGCGCATACACAGCGCTCATCACTTTACGCAGAACAGCAAATAATGGTAGCGATTATGCAGATCCGGATTTCTTTTTCAACAACAAGTAACTCACATGCGTTGCCCATTACAAGAGACTGAGCATTTTGAATGGGAGATTTCTGAACCACGAGAGCGAGTCCACAGCCTATACATATTTATTCAGCTTGTTAAATGTACTGCAGCTATTTGTCAGAGTCAGATACCCAAATTATATGGGGTGGTGAGGAGAAGCATTGAACATTAGGTAGAAGCGACTTGCAGATACTAAAGTTGGACTTTGCAGTATTGATTTTTCCCCACAAAAAAAGTGTTTTTATTAAATTTTTTAAATATACTAATTGGCTTTTACCCACTTTAACTCAGTATTTATTATAATGTATTACTGTGTAAACGCAGACAAGGTCTCCTGCCTTTTCTACAAACACTTATATTGTGTGTCCCATTGTTTTTTCTTTTTCTCTTGTGTCGATATGTACACAACTGTGCCTAGCAGTGCTGATTGTGGCTCATCATCCCATCTTAAAAGCACATGGGGAACTTAAAAATACAAAATACATTTGAAGTGCACAATTTTAACTCTCAGAATAATAATAATAATAGTTTGTGAAATGGGTACACAGGGTTACAGCCCAGGTCATTCCATCAACACCACTAGGGGAACAGCAAGTTTTATGATGTCCATTTGTTTTATATAATGTTTATTAAAGATCAATGATTCCTGGTTGTCTAATGTCTAAGGGGTGGGGATGGATGATGGATGACCTGATGTGTCTCCAGTTTAAAGGGACATGAAACCCAATTTTTTTCTTTCATGATTCAGATATAGCATGCAATTTAAAAATAACTTTTCAATTTACTTATTTTATCTAATTTGTTTTGTTCTTTTGGTATCCCTTGTTGAAAAGCACACCTAGGTAGGCTCAGAAGCTGCTGATTGGTGGGTGCACAAATATGCCTCATGTAATTGGCTCACCCAATGTGTTAACTAGCTCCCAGTAATGATTGATTTTCTTCAACAAACGAAACCAAGATAATAAAGCAAAATAGATCATAGAAGAAAATTTGGAAAAAATTTTAAAATTGTATTCTCTTTCTCAATCATGAAAACATTTTTTTAGGTTTCATGTTTTATTGCTTTAATGCTTTTGTAAGATATAGGCAAACAGAATAAATGGGTGTAGGTGAAATGATAAAAGTATATATTGTACAGCTGGTGGATGGTGGGCTAAGACAGCAAGATTACTACTTTTTCTATTTATTATTGTAAGGATGGTGATTACAGACAATTTACCTTGCTACCACATATTGGGCCAGATTACAAGTGGTGCGTTAAATATTTATTTTGTTCGCTCGTAAACACAGCTGAAAGTAAACTTTTAACATGGGCAGGTTAGCGCTTGTATTACATGTTGAAAGTAAATCATTTGAACATGAGTAAAACCTGATGCATGCTAACTTCAGGACTTTGAATATTATGATCCCGTTAACTTCTTCTCCACATAGTTTTCAATAGAGCGCGCTTTTAAAAAAATACTTATTGTTTGTGCACTAACCCAACACTGTTTAAGACCTACAGCGTTATAGCTGAAGTAAGTTAAAGCAACTTTTCATATACCATACCTTTTAACCCTTATAAAAAAAATTGTAGTAATATTTCAATTAATCATTTTATCAGGTAGTGTATATATGGGTGTAACACTTTATTTTAATGTACTTATGTTGTATTTGGTGCACATTTTTTTAAAAACCCTAACAGTTTGCGCTAGGGGGGCGATTGACTAATGTGCGGGCGGACATGATCCGCTGTAGCAGATCATGTCCGCCGCACATCAATAAATGCTGACAGCATACGCTGTCGGCATTTATCATTGCACAAGCATTTATAGTGAAATGCTTGTGCAATGCCACCCCCTGCACATTCGCGGCCGCTAGCAGGGGGTGTCAATCATCCCGATCGTATCCGATTGGGCTGATTGCTGTCCGCCACATCAGAGGTGGCAGATGAGTTAAGGAGCAGCGGTCATAAGACCACTGCTTCTTAACTCATGTTTCCAGCGAGCCCAAAGGCTCGCGCGGAAACAGATGCATATGGTGTTGATAAATCGACCCCTAGAGCTTCACTCGCACAAACTTGACAAATTCAGTGCATTGGCATGCATAGGTGTCTGCTCCCCACCCTGATCGCTGACTATAATAGTCCAGACTGATAATAATCCAGATGAATCAAAAAGAGAAGTGACCTTTTATTATGATGTGTTTTATTAAAGTGAAAGCAATATTGTTAAACAGAGTTGTCTTATAGGATGATAAAAAAAACCTGCCAGCATAGAGATAGAAGAAATTCAGAAAAAAATATTGACAATGATTCCCTTGAATATATTTTAGTTTCTAATTCAGAATGAGGAGGATTATGGCCCTTTGTTACATAATAAATATTTAGTTTGCAGCTTTTCAAAAGGTAAATAGTAAAATTCAGTTTCATTATATATTATCTTATATAATATATTTTAATATATGTTGAAATAATTCCTAAAGGTGCTAAAAGTGACATAGCTAGTATAAAAAGATGAGTCAAAGAAATTATTACTTCCACGGTATGACTTCAATGTAAGTATAATCAATGCAAAGTATCTTCAAATCAATAAATATGTAAAATCAAGGAATAGTGAATTTTTAGATACCAAAATTAAAATTATGTAGGGGAAACATAAAGGGCAAGATTAAGGGACATATTTATCAATGTGCGAGCGGACATAATATGAAGTAGCGTATCATGTCCACCACACATCAACAAATGCCGACAGCATATGCTGTCGGCATTTATCATTGCTTCAGCAGTTCTTGTGAACTGCTGGTGCAATGCTGCCCCCTGCAAATTGGCCGCTAGCAGGGGGTGTCAATCAACCCGATCATATTCGATCGGGTTAATTTCTGTCCGCCGCCTCAGACCAGGCGGACAGTTTATGGAGCAGAGTGGAGCACAATTTTGCACTCCTGTGAGCGTGTTATCTGCACTCAATTTTTTACTATTGTGCACCAGGTTGTGCACTTATTACAGGTTGGAAGTAACAATTTTGCTCTCTCGTTGTCGCATCCTTCTGCAGAAAAAAAGGCTTTGCGAATTTGAGAGCATAGGATCGTATTCCCCCTAGGCTTTAATGGAGCCTTATTTTGAACAAGAACAAAAAATAACAGCTGTCATGTGTGTTTTCATATTTTTGCACTCTTTTAACTTTGCAATGCAATATTTTTATGCAATAATTTCTATAAGACAGTGTCAATATGAATGTAACTGTACTGTTACATATGTTTTTGATGTGTATCGGACAACTATTTATTTGAGTGTAACAGTTAACCAGAGCTCTGAAGTCACATTAACCCAAAAAACCTAAATCGTGATTGCACTCTTGCGTTCGCATTTACTTTCAACTTGCAAAATGAATGGTCTTATCTGTGTGCCCAAAAGGGCTGTGCCACTTGCAATCTGGCAGAAAATTTGCATCTAATTTGTAAAGCAAATCTATTTTAAAGACTTTTTATGCAGACTTGCAACAAATGTGCTGCAAACTTTTGAAGCTTGGCAAGTCTAGCAAGAGTTTAGCAATTCCTTTGCAATTTAAACAGAAAAAAACCCACATGCTATACACAATTGTGGCAAACTTGCAGCAAATTTACAAAGCAAGTCTATTCTGAAGACTTTCTACACAGACTTGTAACAAATGTGCAGCAAACTTTTAAAGCTTGGCAAGTCTAGCAAGAGTTCAGCAATATATTTGCAATTTTTACAGAAAAAAAAAACAAATGCTATACACAATTGTGGCATACTTGCTGCAAATTTACAAAGCAAGTCTATTCCAGAGACTTTCAATAAAGACTTGCAACAATTGTACAGCAACCTTTTGAAGCTTGGCAAGTCTAGCAAGAGTTTAACAATTCATTTTCAAACTTGCAGCAAAAATACATGCTATCTGGGTATTTACATCTCACACACACATGTTACAATATGCTGCTGCTGCTAGTGGTGCTGTTGTTACATTTATTTACATCTCACACACACATGTTACAATATGCTGCTGCTGCTACTAGTGGTGCTGTTGTTACAGTTATTTACATCTCACACACACAAGTTACAATATGCTGCTGCTGCTAGTGGTGCTGTTGTTACATTTATTTACATCTCACACACACATGTTACAATATGCTGCTGCTGCTACTAGTGGTGCTGTTGTTACATTTATTTACATCTCACACACACATGTTACAATATGCTGCTGCTGCTGCTAGTGGTGCTGTTGTTACATTTATTTACATCTCACACACACATGTTACAATATGCTGCTGCTGCTGCTGCTGCTAGTGGTGCTGTTGTTACAGTTATTTACATCTCTCACATACACATGTTACAATATGCTGCTGCTGCTGCTAGTGGTGCTGTTACATTTATTTACATCTCACAAACACATGTTACAATATGCTGCTGCTGCTAGTGGTGCTGTTGTTACAGTTATTTACATCTCACACACACATGTTACAATATGCTGCTGCTGCTAGTGGTGCTGTTGTTACAGTTATTTACATCTCACACACATATGTTACAATATGCTGCTGCTGCTAGTGGTGCTGTTGTTACAGTTATTTACATCTCACACACACACGTTACAATATGCTGCTGCTGCTAGTAGTGCTCTTGTTACAGTTATTTACATCTCACACACACACATGTTACAATATGCTGCTGCTGCTGCTAGTGGTGCTGTTGTTACAGTTATTTACATCTCACACACACACGTTACAATATGCTGCTGCTGCTGCTGCTAGTGGTGCTGTTGTTACATTTATTTACATCACACACACATGTTACAATATGCTGCTGCTGCTAGTGGTGCTGTTGTTACAGTTATTTACATCTCACACACACATGTTACAATATGCTGCTGCTGCTAGTGGTGCTGTTGTTACAGTTATTTACATCTCACACACATGTTACAATATGCTGCTGCTGCTAGTGGTGCTGTTGTTACAGTTATTTACATCTCACACACATGTTACAATATGCTGCTGCTGCTAGTGGTGCTGTTGTTACAGTTATTTACATCTCAAACACACATGTTACAATATGCTGCTGCTGCTAGTGGTGCTGTTGTTACAGTTATTTACATCTCACACACATGTTACAATATGCTGCTGCTGCTGCTAGTGGTGTTGTTGTTACAGTTATTTACATCTCACACACACATGTTACAATATGCTGCTGCTAGTGGTGCTGTTACATTTATTTACATCTCACACACACATGTTACAATATGCTGCTGCTGCTGCTAGTGGTGCTGTTGTTACATTTATTTACATCTCACACACACATGTTACAATATGCTGCTGCTGCTAGTGGTGCTGTTGTTACAGTTATTTACATCTCACACACACATGTTGCAATATGCTGCTGCTGCTGCTAGTGGTGCTGTTGTTACAGTTATTTACATCTCACACACACATGTTACAATATGCTGCTGCTGCTGCTAGTGGTGCTGTTGTTACAGTTATTTACATCTCACACACACATGTTACAATATGCTGCTGCTGCTGCTGCTGCTAGTGGTGCTGTTGTTACAGTTATTTACATCTCACACACACATGTTACAATATGCTGCTGCTGCTGCTAGTGGTGCTGTTGTTACAGTTATTTACATCTCACACACACATGTTACAATATGCTACTGCTGCTGCTAGTGGTGCTGTTGTTACAGTTATTTACATCTCACACACACATGTTACAATACGCTGCTGCTGCTAGTGGTGCTGTTGTTACAGTTATTTACATCTCACACACACATGTTACAATATGCTGCTGCTAGTGGTGCTGTTGTTACAGTTATTTACATCTCACACACACATGTTACAATATGCTGCTTCTGCTAGTGGTGCTGTTACAGTAATTTACATCTCACACACACATGTTACAATATGCTGCTGCTGCTAGTGGTGCTGTTGTTACAGTTATTTACATCTCACACACACATGTTACAATATACTGCTACTGCTAGTGGTGCTGTTGTTACAGTTATTTACATCTCACACACACATGTTACAATATGCTACTGCTGCTGCTAGTGGTGCTGTTGTTACATTTATTTACATCTCACACACACGTTACAGTATGCTGCTGCTGCTGCTAGTGGTGCTGTTGTTACAGTTATTTACATCTCACACACACATGTTACAATATGCTACTGCTGCTGCTAGTGGTGCTGTTGTTACATTTATTTACATCTCACACACATGTTACAATATGCTGCAGCTGCTAGTGGTGCTGTTGTTACAGTTATTTACATCTCACACACACATGTTACAATATGCTACTGCTGCTGCTAGTGGTGCTGTTGTTACAGTTATTTACTTCTCACACACACACATGTTACAATATGCTGCTGCTGCTAGTGGTGCTGTTGTTACAGTTATTTACATCTCACACACACATGTTACAATATGCTGCTGCTGCTAGTGGTGCTGTTGTTACATTTATTTACATCTCACACACACATGTTACAAAATGCTGCTACTGCTGCTAGTGGTGCTGCTGTTACATTTATTTACATCTCACACACACATGTTACAATATGCTGCTGCTGCTAGTGGTGCTGCTGTTACAGTTATTTACATCTCACACACACATATGTTACAATATGCTGCAGCTGCTAGTGGTGCTGTTGTTAGTTATTTACATCTCACACACACGTTACAATATGCTGCTGCTGCTAGTGGTGCTGTTGTTACAGTTATTTACATCTCACACATGTTACAATATGCTGCTGCTAGTGGTGCTGCTGTTACAGTTATTTACATCTCACACACACATGTTACAACATGCTGCTGCTGCTAGTGGTGCTGTTGTTACAGTTATTTACATCTCACACATGTTACAATATGCTGCTGCTGCTGCTGGTGGTGCTGTTGTTACAGTTATTTACATCTCACACACACATGTTACAATATGCTGCTGCTGCTAGTGGTGCTGTTGTTACAGTTAATTACATCTCACACACCCATGTTACAATATGCTGCTGCTGCTAGTGGTGCTGTTGTTACCGTTATTTACATCTCACACACACATGTTACAATATGCTGCTGCTGCTAGTGGTGCTGTTGTTACCGTTATTTACATCTCACAAACACACACATGTTACAATATGCTGCTGCTGCTAGTGGTGCTGTTGTTACAGTTAATTACATCTCACACACCCATGTTACAATATGCTGCTGCTGCTAGTGGTGCTGTTGTTACCGTTATTTACATCTCACACACACATGTTACAATATGCTGCTGCTGCTAGTGGTGCTGTTGTTACCGTTATTTACATCTCACAAACACACACATGTTACAATATGCTGCTGCTGCTAGTGGTGCTGTTGTTACAGTTAATTACATCTCACACACCCATGTTACAATATGCTGCTGCTGCTAGTGGTGCTGTTGTTACCGTTATTTACATCTCACACACACATGTTACAATATGCTGCTGCTGCTAGTGGTGCTGTTGTTACAGTTATTTACATCACACACACATGTTACAATATGCTGCTGCTGCTAGTGGTGCTGTTGTTACAGTTATTTACATCTCACACACACACATGTTACAATATGCTGCTGTTGCTAGTGGTGCTGTTGTTACAGTTATTTACATCTCACACACACACGTTACAATATGCTGCTGCTGCTAGTAGTGCTGTTGTTACAGTTATTTACATCTCACACACACATGTTACAATATGCTGCTGCTGCTGCTAGTGGTCCTGTTACAGTTATTTACATCTCACACACACATGTTACAATATGCTGCTGCTGCTAGTGGTACTGTTGTTACAGTTATTTACATCTCTCACACACACATGTTACAATATGCTGCTGCTGCTAGTGGTGCTAATGTTACGGTTATTTACATCTCACACACACATGTTACAATATGCTGCTGCTGCTAGTGGTGCTGTTGTTACATTTATTTACATCACACACACACGTTACAATATGCTGCTGCTGCTAGTGGTGCTAATGTTACAGTTATTTACATCTCACACACACATGTTACAATATGCTGCTGCTGCTAGTGGTGCTGTTGTTACAGTTATTTACATCTCACACACACACATGTTACAATATGCTGCTGCTGCTGCTAGTGGTGCTGTTGTTACAGTTATTTACATCTCACACACACACGTTACAATATGCTGCTGCTGCTAGTAGTGCTGTTGTTACAGTTATTTACATCTCACACACACATGTTACAATATGCTGCTGCTGCTGCTAGTGGTGCTGTTGTTACAGTTATTTACATCTCACACACACATGTTACAATATGCTACTGCTGCTGC
This sequence comes from Bombina bombina, assembly GCF_027579735.1. Classification (NCBI taxonomy): domain Eukaryota; kingdom Metazoa; phylum Chordata; class Amphibia; order Anura; family Bombinatoridae; genus Bombina; species Bombina bombina. The sequence goes on from NC_069507.1 coordinate 277,614,059, forward strand.
TAGTGGTGCTGTTGTTACATTTATTTACATCTCACACACACACACATGTTACAATATGCTGCTGCTGCTAGTGGTGCTGTTGTTACAGTTAATTACATCTCACACACACATGTTACAATATGCTACTGCTGCTGCTAGTGGTGCTGTTGTTACAGTTATTTACATCTCACACACACATGTTACAATATGCTGCTGCTGCTAGTGGTGCTGTTACAGTTATTTACATCTCACACACACATGTTACAATATACTGCTGCTAGTGGTGCTGTTGTTACAGTTATTTACATCTCACACACACATGTTACAATATGCTGCTGCTGCTGCTAGTGGTGCTGTTTTTACAGTTATTTACATCTCACACACACATGTTACAATATGCTGCTGCTGCTAGTGGTGCTGTTGTTACAGTTATTTACATCTCACACACACATGTTACAATATGCTGCTGCTGCTGCTAGTGGTGCTGTTGTTACAGTTATTTACATCTCACACACACATGTTACAATATGCTACTGCTGCTGCTAGTGGTGCTGTTGTTACATTTATTTACATCTCACACACATGTTACAATATGCTGCTGCTGCTAGTGGTGCTGTTGTTACAGTTATTTACATCTCACACACACATGTTACAATATGCTACTGCTGCTGCTAGTGGTGCTGTTGTTACAGTTATTTACATCTCACACACACATGTTACAATATGCTGCACTGCTAGTGGTGCTGTTGTTACAGTTATTTACATCACACACACATGTTACAATATGCTGCTGCTGCTAGTGGTGCTGTTGTTACAGTTATTTACATCTCACACACACATGTTACAATATGCTGCTGCTGCTAGTGGTGCTAATGTTACGGTTATTTACATCTCACACACACATGTTACAATATGCTGCTGCTGCTAGTGGTGCTGTTGTTACATTTATTTACATCACACACACACGTTACAATATGCTGCTGCTGCTAGTGGTGCTAATGTTACAGTTATTTACATCTCACACACACATGTTACAATATGCTGCTAGTGGTGCTGTTGTTACAGTTATTTACATCACACACACACACGTTACAATATGCTGCTGCTGCTAGTTGTGCTGTTGTTACAGTTATTTTACATCTCACACACACATGTTACAATATGCTGCAGCTGCTAGTGGTGCTGTTGTTACAGTTATTTACATCTCACACACACATGTTACAATATGCTGCTGCTGCTAGTGGTGCTGTTGTTACAGTTATTTACATCTCACACACACGTTACAATATGCTGCTGCTGCTAGTGGTGCTGTTGTTACAGTTATTTACATCTCACACACACATGTTACAATATGCTGCTGCTGCTAGTGGTGCTGTTGTTACAGTTATTTACATCTCACACACACGTTACAATATGCTGCTGCTGCTGCTAGTGGTGCTGTTGTTACAGTTATTTACATCTCACACACACACATGTTACAATACGCTGCTACTGCTAGTGGTGCTGTTGTTACAGTTATTTACATCACACACACGTTACAATATGCTGCTGCTGCTAGTTGTGCTGTTACAGTTATTTACATCTCACACACACATGTTACAATATGCTGCTGCTAGTGGTGCTGTTGTTACAGTTATTTACATCTCTCACACACACATGTTACAATATGCTGCTGCTGCTAGTTGTGCTGTTACAGTTATTTACATCTCACACACACAAGTTACAATATGCTGCTGCTGCTAGTAGTGCTGTTGTTACAGTTCTTTACATCTCACACACACACATGTTACAATATGCTGCTGCTGCTAGTGGTGCTGTTGTTACAGTTATTTACATCTCACACACACATGTTACAATATGCTGCTGCTAGTGGTGCTGCTGTTACAGTTATTTACATCTCACACACACACATTACAATATGCTGCTGCTGCTAGTGGTGCTGTTGTTACAGTTATTTACATCTCACACACACAAGTTACAATATGCTGCTGCTGCTAGTGGTGCTGTTGTTACAGTTATTTACATCTCACAAACACATGTTACAATATGCTGCTGCTGCTAGTGGTGCTGTTGTTACAGTTATTTACATCTCACACACACACGTTACAATATGCTGCTGTTGCTAGTGGTGCTGCTGTTACAGTTATTTACATCTCACACACACATGTTACAATATGCTGCTGCTGCTAGTGGTGCTGTTGTTACATTTATTTACATCTCACACACACATGTTACAATATGTTGCTGCTGCTGCTAGTGGTGCTGTTGTTACATTTATTTACATCTCACACACACACATGTTACAATATGCTGCTGCTGCTAGTGGTGTTGTTGTTAGTTATTTACATCTCACACACACACATGTTACAATATGCTGCTGCTGCTAGTGGTGCTGTTGTTACAGTTATTTACATCACACACACACACATGTTACAATATGCTGCTGCTGCTAGTGGTACTGTTGTTACAGTTATTTACATCTCTCACACACACATGTTACAATATGCTGCTGCTGCTAGTGGTGCTGTTGTTACAGTTATTTACATCTCACACACACATGTTACAATATGCTGCTGCTGCTAGTGGTACTGTTACAGTTATTTACATCTCTCACACACACATGTTACAATATGCTGCTGCTGCTAGTGGTGCTGTTGTTACAGTTATTTACATCTCACACACACATTTTACAATATGCTGCTGCTGCTAGTGGTGCTGTTGTTACAGTTATTTACATCTCACACACACATGTTACAATATGCTGCTGCTGCTGCTAGTGGTGCTGTTGTTAGTTATTTACATCTCACACACACATGTTACAATATGCTGCTGCTGCTAATAGTGGTGCTGTTACATTATGCTGCTGCTAGTGGTGGTGTTGTTACAGTTATTTACATCTCACACACACATGTTACAATATGCTGCTGCTGCTAGTGGTGCTGTTGTTACAGTTATTTACATCTCACACACACACATGTTACAATATGCTGCTGCTGCTGCTAGTGGTGCTGTTGTTACAGTTATTTACATCTCACACACACACGTTACAATATGCTGCTGCTGCTAGTAGTGCTGTTGTTACAGTTATTTACATCTCACACACACATGTTACAATATGCTGCTGCTGCTAATAGTGGTGCTGTTGTTACATTGTGCTGCTGCTAGTGGTGGTGTTGTTACAGTTATTTACATCTCACACACACATGTTACAATATGCTGCTGCTGCTAGTAGTGCTGTTGTTACAGTTATTTACATCTCACACACACACATGTTACAATATGCTGCTGCTGCTGGTGGTGCTGTTGTTACAGTTATTTACATCTCACACACATGTAACAATATGCTGCTGCTGCTAGTGGTGCTGTTGTTACAGTTATTTACATCTCACACACACATGTTACAATATGCTGCTGCTGCTAGTGGTGCTGTTGTTACAGTTATTTACATCTCACACACACATGTTACAATATGCTGCTGCTGCTGCTAGTGGTGTTGTTGTTACAGTTATTTACATCTCACACACACATGTTACAATATGCTGCTGCTGCTAGTGGTGCTGTTGTTACAGTTATTTACATCTCACACACACATGTTACACTATGCTGCTGCTAGTGGTGCTGCTGTTACAGTTATTTACATGTCACAAACACATGTTACAATATGCTGCTGCTGCTAGTGGTGCTGTTGTTACAGTTATTTACATCTCACACACACATATTACAATATGCTGCTGCTGCTGCTGCTAGTGGTGCTGTTGTTACAGTTATTTACATCTCACACTCACATGTTACAATATGCTGCTGCTGCTGCTAGTGGTGCTGTTGTTACAGTTATTTACATCTCACACACACATGTTACAATGTGCTGCTAGTGGTGCTGTTGTTACAGTTATTTACATCTCACACACACACATGTTACAATATGCTGCTAGTGGTGCTGTTGTTACAGTTATTTACATCTCACACACACATATTACAATATGCTGCTGCTGCTGCTAGTGGTGCTGTTGTTACAGTTATTTACATCTCACACTCACATGTTACAATATGCTGCTGCTGCTGCTAGTGGTGCTGTTGTTACAGTTATTTACATCTCACACACACATGTTACAATATGCTGCTAGTGGTGCTGTTGTTACAGTTATTTACATCTCACACACACACGTTACAATATGCTGCTGCTGCTAGTGGTGCTGTTACAGTTATTTACATCTCACACACACGGTACAATATGCTGCTGCTGCTAGTGGTGCTGTTGTTACAGTTATTTACCTCTCACACACACATGTTACAATATGCTGCTGCTGCTAGTGGTGCTGTTGTTACAGTTATTTACATCTCACACACACATGTTACAATATGCTGCTGCTGCTAGTGGTGTTGTTACAGTTATTTACATCTCACACACACATGTTACAATATGCTGCTGCTGCTAGTGGTGCTGTTGTTACAGTTATTTACATCTCACACACACATGTTACAATATGCTGCTGCTAGTGGTGCTGTTACAGTTATTTACATCTCACACACACAAGTTACAATATGCTGCTGCTGCTGCTGCTAGTGGTGCTGTTGTTACAGTTATTTACATCTCACACACACACATGTTACAATATGCTGCTGCTGCTGCTAGTGGTGCTGTTGTTACAGTTATTTACATCTCACACACACACACACGTTACAATATGCTGCTGCTGCTAGTGGTGCTGTTGTTACAGTTATTTACATCTCACACACACACGTTACAATATGCTGCTGCTGCTAGTGGTGCTGTTGTTACAGTTATTTACATCTCACACACACATGTTACAATATGCTGCTGCTGCTAGTGGTGCTGTTACATTTATTTACATCTCACACACACATGTTACAATATGCTGCTGCTAGTGGTGCTGTTGTTACAGTTATTTACATCTCACACACACACATGTTACAATATGCTGCTGCTGCTAGTGGTGCTGTTGTTACAGTTATTTACATCTCACACACACACATGTTACAATATGCTGCTGCTGCTGCTGCTAGTGGTGCTGTTGTTACATTTATTTACATCTCACACACACATGTTACAATATGCTGCTGCTGCTGCTAGTGGTGCTGTTGTTACATTTATTTACATCTCACACACACACACGTTACAATATGCTGCTGCTGCTAGTAGTACTGTTGTTACAGTTATTTACATCTCTCACACACACATGTTACAATATGCTGCTGCTGCTAGTGGTGCTGTTGTTACAGTTATTTACATCTCACACACACATGTTACAATATGCTGCTGCTGCTAGTAGTGCTGTTGTTACAGTTATTTACATCTCACACACACATGTTACAATACGCTGCTGCTGCTGCTGCTGCTAGTGGTGCTGTTACAGTTATTTACATCTCACACACACATGTTACAATATGCTGCTGCTGCTGCTAGTGGTGCTGTTACAGTTATTTACATCTCACACACATGTTACAATATGCTACTGCTGCTAGTGGTGCTGTTGTTACAGTTATTTACATCTCACACACATGTTACAATATACTGCTGCTACTAGTGGTGCTGTTGTTACAGTTATTTACATCTCACACACACATGTTACAATATGCTGCTGCTGCTAGTGGTGCTGTTGTTACAGTTATTTACATCTCACACACACATGTTACAATATGCTGCTGCTGCTAGTGGTGTTGTTGTTACAGTTATTTACATCTCACACACACGTTACAATATGCTGCTGCTGCTGCTAGTGGTGCTGTTGTTACAGTTATTTACATCTCACACACACATGTTACAATATGCTGCTGCTGCTAGTGGTGCTGTTGTTACAGTTATTTACATCTCACACACACACATGTTACAATATGCTGCTGCTGCTGCTAGTGGTGCTGTTGTTACAGTTATTTACATCTCACACACACATGTTGCAATATGCTGCTGCTGCTAGTGGTACTGTTGTTACAGTTATTTACATCTCACACACACACATGTTACAATATGCTGCTGCTGCTACTGCTAGTGGTGCTGTTGTTAAATTTATTTACATCTCACACACACATGTTACAATATGCTGCTGCTGCTGCTGCTAGTGGTGCTGTTGTTACAGTTATTTACATTTCACACACACACATGTTACAATATGCTGCTGCTGCTAGTGGTGCTGTTGTTAGTTATTTACATCTCACACACACATGTTACAATATGCTGCTGCTACTAGTGGTGCTGTTGTTACAGTTATTTACATCTCACACACATGTTACAATATGCTGCTGCTGCTAGTGGTGCTGTTGTTACATTTATTTACATCTCACACACACACATGTTACAATATGCTGCTGCTGCTAGTGGTGCTGTTGTTACAGTTATTTACATCTCACACACACATGTTACAATATGCTGCAGCTGCTAGTGGTGCTGTTGTTACAGTTATTTACATCTCACACACACATGTTACAATATGCTGCTGCTGCTGTTGTTACAGTTATTTACATCTCACACACACATGTTACAATATGCTGCTGCTGCTAGTGGTGCTGTTGTTACAGTTATTTACATCTCACACACACATGTTACAATATGCTGCTGCTGCTGCTAGTGGTGCTGTTGTTACATTTATTTACATCTCACACACACATGTTACAATATGCTGCTGCTGCTGCTAGTGGTGCTGCTGTTACAGTTATTTACATGTCACACACACACACACACGTTACAATATGCTGCTGCTGCTAGTGGTGCTGTTGTTACAGTTATTTACATCTCACACACACACACGTTACAATATGCTGCTGCTGCTAGTGGTGCTGTTGTTACAGTTATTTACATCTCACACACACATGTTACAATATGCTGCTGCTGCTAGTGGTACTGTTGTTACAGTTATTTACATCTCTCTCACACACACATGTTACAATATGCTGCTGCTGCTAGTGGTGCTGTTGTTACAGTTATTTACATCACACACACACATGTTACAATATGCTGCTGCTGCTAGTGGTGCTGTTGTTACAGTTATTTACATCTCACACACACATGTTACAATATGCTGCTGCTGCTGCTAGTGGTGCTGTTGTTACAGTTATTTACATCTCACACACACATGTTACAATATGCTGCTGCTAGTGGTGCTGTTGTTACAGTTATTTACATCTCACACACACATGTTACAATATGCTGCTGCTGCTAGTGGTGCTGTTGTTACAGTTATTTACATCTCTCACACACACATGTTACAATATGCTGCTGCTGCTAGTGGTGCTGTTGTTACAGTTATTTACATCTCACACACACATGCTACAATATGCTGCTGCTGCTAGTGGTGCTGTTACATTTATTTACATCTCACACACACATGTTACAATATGCTGCTGCTGCTGCTAGTGGTGCTGTTGTTACATTTATTTACATCTCACACACACATGTTACAATATGCTGCTGCTGCTAGTGGTGCTGTTGTTACAGTTATTTACATCTCACACACACATGTTACAATATGCTGCTGCTGCTAGTGGTGCTGTTGTTACAGTTATTTACATCTCACACACACATGTTACAATATGCTGCTGCTGCTGCTAGTGGTGCTGTTGTTACATTTATTTACATCTCACACACACACATGTTACAATATGCTGCTGCTGCTAGTGGTGCTGTTGTTACAGTTATTTACATCTCACACACACACACGTTACAATATGCTGCTGCTAGTGGTGCTGTTGTTACAGTTATTTACATCTCACACACACATGTTACAATATGCTGCTGCTGCTGCTAGTGGTGCTGTTGTTACAGTTATTTACATCTCACACACACACGTTACAATATGCTGCTGCTAGTGGTGCTGTTGTTACAGTTATTTACATCTCACACACACACACGTTACAATATGCTGCTGCTGCTGCTAGTGGTGCTGTTGTTACAGTTATTTACATCTCACACACACATGTTACAATATGCTGCTGCTGCTGCTGCTGCTAGTGGTGCTGTTGTTACAGTTATTTACATCTCACACACACATGTTACAATATGCTGCTGCCGCTAGTGGTACTGTTGTTACAGTTATTTACATCTCACACACACATGTTACAATATGCTGCTGCCGCTAGTGGTGCTGTTACAGTTATTTACATCTCTCACACACACATGTTACAATATGCTGCTGCCGCTAGTGGTGCTGTTGTTACAGTTATTTACATCTCTCACACACACATGTTACAATATGCTGCTGCTGCTAGTGGTGCTGTTGTTACAGTTATTTACATCTCACACACACATGTTACAATATGCTGCTGCTAGTGGTACTGTTGTTACAGTTATTTACATCTCTCACACACACGTTACAATATGCTGCTGCTGCTAGTGGTGCTGTTGTTACAGTTATTTACTTCTCACACACACATTTTACAATATGCTGCTGCTGCTAGTGGTGCTGTTGTTACAGTTATTTACATCTCTCACACACACATGTTACAATATGCTGCTGCTGCTAGTGGTACTGTTGTTACAGTTATTTACATCTCTCACACACACATGTTACAATATGCTGCTGCTGCTAGTGGTGCTGTTGTTACAGTTATTTACATCTCACACACACATGCTACAATATGCTGCTGCTGCTAGTGGTGCTGTTGTTAGTTATTTACATCTCACACACACATGTTACAATATGCTGCTGCTGCTGATAGTGGTGTTGTTGTTACAGTTATTTACATCTCACACACATGTTACAATATGCTGCTGCTAGTGGTGCTGTTGTTACAGTTATTTACATCTCTCACACACACACATGTTACAATATGCTGCTATTGCTAGTAGTGCTGTTGTTACAGTTATTTACATCTCACACACACATGTTACAATATGCTGCTGCTGCTGCTAGTGGTGTTGTTGTTACAGTTATTTACATCTCACACACACATGTTACAATATGCTGCTGCTGCTGCTAGTGGTGCTGCTGTTACAGTTATTTACATGTCACACACACACACACGTTACAATATGCTGCTGCTGCTAGTGGTGCTGTTACAGTTATTTACATCTCACACACACACACAAGTTACAATATGCTGCTGCTGCTAGTGGTGCTGTTGTTACAGTTATTTACATCTCACACACACATGTTACAATATGCTGCTGCTGCTAGTTGTGCTGTTGTTACAGTTATTTACATCTCACACACACATGTTACAATATGCTGCTGCTGCCAGTGGTGCTGTTACAGTTATTTACATCTCACACACACATTACAATATGCTGCTGCTGCTGCTAGTGGTGCTGTTACAGTTATTTACATTTCACACACACATGTTACAATATGCTGCTGCTGCTAGTGGTGTTGTTGTTACAGTTATTTACATCTCACACACACATGTTACAATATGCTGCTGCTGCTAGTGGTGCTGCTGTTACAGTTATTTACATGTCACACACACACACACGTTACAATATGCTGCTGCTGCTAGTGGTGCTGTTACAGTTATTTACATCTCACACACACACGTTACAATATGCTGCTGCTGCTAGTGGTGCTGTTGTTACAGTTATTTACATCTCACACACACATGTTACAATATGCTGCTGCTGCTAGTGGTGTGGTTGTTACAGTTATTTACATCTCACACACACATGTTACAATATGCTGCTGCTGCTAGTGGTGTGGTTGTTACAGTTATTTACATCTCACACACACGTTACAATATGCTGCTGCTACTGCTAGTGGTGCTGTTGTTACAGTTATTTACATCTCACACACACATGTTACAATATGCTGCTGCTGCTAGTGGTACTGTTGTTACAGTTATTTACATCTCACACACACATGTTACAATATGCTGCTGCTGCTAGTGGTGCTGTTGTTACAGTTATTTACATCTCACACACACACACATGTTACAATATGCTGCTGCTGCTGCTAGTGGTGCTGTTGTTACAGTTATTTACATCTCACACACACATGTTACAATATGCTGCTGCTAGTGGTGCTGTTGTTACAGTTATTTACATCTCACACACACATGTTACAATATGCTGCTGCTGCTAGTGGTGCTGTTGTTACAGTTATTTACATCTCTCACACACACATGTTACAATATGCTGCTGCTGCTAGTGGTGCTGTTGTTACAGTTATTTACATCTCACACACACATGTTACAATATGCTGCTGCTGCTGCTAGTGGTACTGTTGTTACAGTTATTTACATCTCTCTCACACACACATGTTACAATATGCTGCTGCTGCTAGTGGTGCTGTTGTTACAGTTATTTACATCTCACACACACATGTTACAATATGCTGCTGCTAGTGGTGCTGTTGTTACAGTTATTTACATCACACACACACACATGTTACAATATGCTGCTGCTGCTAGTGGTGCTGTTGTTACAGTTATTTACATCTCACACACACACATGTTACAATATGCTGCTGCTGCTAGTGGTGCTGTTGTTAGTTATTTACATCTCACACACACGTTACAATATGCTGCTGCTGCTAGTGGTGCTGTTGTTACAGTTATTTACATCTCACACACACACATGTTACAATATGCTGCTGCTGCTGTTGTTACAGTTATTTACATCTCACACACACATGTTACAATATGCTGCTGCTGCTAGTGGTGCTGTTGTTACAGTTATTTACATCTCACACACACACATGTTACAATATGCTGCTGTTGCTGCTAGTGGTGCTGTTGTTACAGTTATTTACATCTCACACACACATGTTACAATATGCTGCTGCCGCTAGTGGTACTGTTGTTACAGTTATTTACATCTCTCACACACACATGTTACAATATGCTGCTGCCGCTAGTGGTGCTGTTGTTACAGTTATTTACATCTCACACACACGTTACAATATGCTGCTGCTGCTAGTGGTGCTGTTGTTACAGTTATTTACATCTCACACACACATGTTACAATATGCTGCTGCTGCTAGTGGTGCTGTTACAGTTATTTACATCTCACACACACGTTACAATATGCTGCAGCTGCTAGTGGTGCTGTTGTTACATTTATTTACATCTCACACACACACATGTTACAATATGCTGCTGCTGCTAGTGGTGCTGTTGTTACAGTTATTTACATCTCACACACACATGTTACAATATGCTGCTGCTGCTGCTAGTGGTGCTGTTGTTACATTTATTTACATCTCACACACACACATGTTACAATATGCTGCTGCTGCTAGTGGTGCTGTTGTTACAGTTATTTACATCTCACACACACACATGTTACAATATGCTGCTGCTGCTGCTAGTGGTGCTGTTGTTACAGTTATTTACATCTCACACACACATGTTACAATATGCTGCTGCCGCTAGTGGTACTGTTGTTACAGTTATTTACATCTCACACACACATGTTACAATATGCTGCTGCCGCTAGTGGTGCTGTTACAGTTATTTACATCTCTCACACACACATTTTACAATATGCTGCTGCTGCTGCTAGTGGTGCTGTTGTTACAGTTATTTACATCTCTCACACACACATGTTACAATATGCTGCTGCTGCTAGTGGTACTGTTGTTACAGTTATTTACATCTCTCACACACACATGTTACAATATGCTGCTGCTGCTAGTGGTGCTGTTGTTACAGTTATTTACATCTCACACACACATGCTACAATATGCTGCTGCTGCTAGTGGTGCTGTTGTTAGTTATTTACATCTCACACACACATGTTACAATATGCTGCTGCTGCTGATAGTGGTGTTGTTGTTACAGTTATTTACATCTCACACACATGTTACAATATGCTGCTGCTAGTGGTGCTGTTGTTACAGTTATTTACATCTCACACACACACACATGTTACAATATGCTGCTATTGCTAGTAGTGCTGTTGTTACAGTTATTTACATCTCACACACACATGTTACAATATGCTGCTGCTGCTGCTAGTGGTGTTGTTGTTACAGTTATTTACATCTCACACACACACATGTTACAATATGCTGCTGCTGCTGCTAGTGGTGCTGCTGTTACAGTTATTTACATCTCACACACACACACACGTTACAATATGCTGCTGCTGCTAGTGGTGCTGTTACAGTTATTTACATCTCACACACACATTACAATATGCTGCTGCTGCTGCTAGTGGTGCTGTTACAGTTATTTACATTTCACACACACATGTTACAATATGCTGCTGCTGCTAGTGGTGTTGTTGTTACAGTTATTTACATCTCACACACACATGTTACAATATGCTGCTGCTGCTAGTGGTGCTGCTGTTACAGTTATTTACATGTCACACACACACACACACGTTACAATATGCTGCTGCTGCTAGTGGTGCTGTTGTTACAGTTATTTACATCTCACACACACACGTTACAATATGCTGCTGCTGCTAGTGGTGCTGTTGTTACAGTTATTTACATCTCACACACACATGTTACAATATGCTGCTGCTGCTAGTGGTACTGTTGTTACAGTTATTTACATCTCTCACACACACATGTTACAATATGCTGCTGCTGCTAGTGGTGCTGTTGTTACAGTTATTTACATCTCACACACACACACATGTTACAATATGCTGCTGCTGCTGCTAGTGGTGCTGTTGTTACAGTTATTTACATCTCACACACACATGTTACAATATGCTGCTGCTAGTGGTGCTGTTGTTACAGTTATTTACATCTCACACACACATGTTACAATATGCTGCTGCTAGTGGTGCTGTTGTTACAGTTATTTACATCTCACACACACACACACACATGTTACAATATGCTGCTGCTGCTGCTAGTGGTGCTGTTGTTACAGTTATTTACATCTCACACACACATGTTACAATATGCTGCTGCTGCTAGTGGTACTGTTGTTACAGTTATTTACATCTCTCACACACACATGTTACAATATGCTGCTGCTGCTAGTGGTGCTGTTGTTACAGTTATTTACATCTCACACACACATGTTACAATATGCTGCTGCTGCTAGTGGTGCTGTTACAGTTATTTACATCTCACACACACATGTTACAATATGCTGCTGCTGCTGGTGGTGTTGTTGTTACATTTATTTACATCTCACACACACACATGTTACAATATGCTGCTGCTGCTAGTGGTGCTGTTGTTACAGTTATTTACATCTCACACACACATGTTACAATATGCTGCTGCTGCTGCTAGTGGTGCTGTTGTTACAGTTATTTACATCTCACACACACATGTTACAATATGCTGCTGCTGCTAGTGGTACTGTTGTTACAGTTATTTACATCTCTCACACACACATGTTACAATATGCTGCTGCTGCTAGTGGTGCTGTTGTTACAGTTATTTACATCTCACACACACATGTTACAATATACTGCTGCTAGTGGTGCTGTTGTTACAGTTATTTACATCTCACAATACGCTGCTGCTGCTAGTGGTGCTGTTGTTACAGTTATTTACATCTCACACACACATGTTACAATATGCTGCTGCTGCTAGTGGTGCTGTTGTTACAGTTATTTACATCTCACACACACATGTTACAATATGCTGCTGCTGCTAGTGGTGCTGTCACAGTTATTTACATCTCACACACACATGTTACAATATGCTGCTGCTGCTGCTAGTGGTGCTGTTGTTACAGTTATTTACATCTCACACATGTTACAATATGCTGCTGCTGCTAGTGGTGCTGTTGTTACAGTTATTTACATCTCACACACACATATGTTACAATATGCTGCTGCTGCTAGTGGTGTTGTTGTTACAGTTATTTACATCTCACACACACATGTTACAATATGCTGCTGCTGCTAGTGGTGCTGTTGTTACAGTTATTTACATCTCACACACACACGTTACAATATGCTGCTGCTGCTGCTAGTGGTGCTGTTGTTACAGTTATTTACATCTCACACACACATGTTACAATATGCTGCTGCTGCTAGTGGTGCTGTTGTTACAGTTATTTACATCTCACACACACATATGTTACAATATTCTGCTGCTGCTAGTGGTGTTGTTACAGTTATTTACATCTCACACACACATGTTACAATATGCTGCTGCTGCTAGTGGTGCTGTTGTTACATTTATTTACATCTCACACACACATGTTACAATATGCTGCTGCTGCTAGTGGTGCTGTTGTTACAGTTATTTACATCTCACACACACATGTTACAATATGCTACTGCTGCTAGTGGTGTTGTTGTTACAGTTATTTACATCTCACACACACACATGTTACAATACGCTGCTGCTGCTAGTGGTGCTGTTGTTACAGTTATTTACATCTCACACACACATGTTACAATATGCTGCTGCTGCTAGTGGTGCTGTTGTTACAGTTATTTACATCTCACACACACATGTTACAATATGCTGCTGCTGCTAGTGGTGTTGTTGTTACAGTTATTTACATCTCACACACACATGTTACAATACGCTGCTGCTGCTAGTGGTGCTGCTGTTACATTTATTTACATCTCACACATGTTACAATATGCTGCTGCTGCTGTTGTTACAGTTATTTACATCTCACACACACATGTTACAATATGCTGCTGCTGCTAGTGGTGCTGTTGTTACAGTTATTTACATCTCACACACACATGTTACAATATGCTGCTGCTGCTAGTGGTGCTGTTGTTACAGTTATTTACATCTCACACACACATGTTACAATATGCTGCTGCTAGTGGTGCTGTTGTTACAGTTATTTACATCTCACACACACACGTTACAATATGCTGCTGCTGCTGCTAGTGGTGCTGTTGTTACATTTATTTACATCTCACACACACATGTTACAATATGCTGCTGCTGCTAGTGGTGCTGTTGTTACAGTTATTTACATCTCACACACACATGTTACAATATGCTGCTGCTGCTAGTGGTGCTGTTGTTACAGTTATTTACATCTCACACACACATGTTACAATATGCTGCTGCTGCTAGTGGTGCTGTTGTTACAGTTATTTACATCTCACACACACATGTTACAATATGCTGCTGCTGCTAGTGGTGCTGTTGTTACAGTTATTTACATCTCACACACACTTGTTACAATATGCTGCTGCTAGTGGTGCTGTTGATACAGTTATTTACATCTCACACACACACGTTACAATATGCTGCTGCTGCTGCTAGTGGTGCTGTTGTTACATTTATTTACATCTCACACACACATGTTACAATATGCTGCTGCTACTAGTGGTGCTGTTGTTACAGTTATTTACATCTCACACACACATGTTACAATATGCTGCTGCTGCTAGTGGTGCTGTTGTTACAGTTATTTACATCTCACACACATGTTACAATATGCTGCTGCTGCTAGTGGTGCTGTTACAGTTATTTACATCTCACACACACATGTTACAATATGCTGCTGCTGCTAGTGGTGCTGTTGTTACAGTTATTTACATCTCACACACACATGTTACAATATGCTGCTGCTGCTAGTGGTGCTGTTGTTACAGTTATTTACATCTCACACACACATGTTACAATATGCTGCTGCTGCTAGTGGTGCTGTTGTTACAGTTATTTACATCTCACACACACAAGTTACAATATGCTGCTGCTGCTGCTACTAGTGGTGCTGTTGTTACATTTATTTACATCTCACACACACATGTTACAATATGCTGCTGCTGCTAGTGGTGCTGTTACAGTTATTTACATCTCACACACACATGTTACAATATGCTGCTGTTGCTAGTGGTGCTGTTGTTACAGTTATTTACATCACACACACACACATGTTACAATATGCTGCTGCTGCTAGTGGTGCTGTTGTTACATTTATTTACATCTCACACACACAAGTTACAATATGCTGCTGCTGCTAGTGGTGCTGTTGTTACATTTATTTACATCTCACACACACATGTTACAATATGCTGCTGCTGCTAGTGGTGCTGTTGTTACAGTTATTTACATCTCACACACACATGTTACAATATGCTGCTGCTAGTGGTGCTGTTGTTACAGTTATTTACATCTCACACACACATGTTACAATATGCTGCTGCTGCTGCTAGTGGTGCTGTTGTTACAGTTATTTACATCTCACACACACATGTTACAATATGCTGCTGCTAGTGGTGCTGTTGTTACAGTTATTTACATCTCACACACATGTTACAATATGCTGCTGCTGCTAGTGGTGCTGTTGTTACAGTTATTTACATCTCACACACCCATGTTACAATATGCTGCTGCTAGTGGTGCTGTTGTTACAGTTATTTACATCTCACACACACATATGTTACAATATGCTGCTGCTAGTGGTGCTGTTGTTACAGTTATTTACATCTCACACACATGTTACAATATGCTGCTGCTGCTAGTGGTGCTGTTGTTACAGTTATTTACATCTCACACACACATGTTACAATATGCTGCTGCTGCTGCTAGTAGTGCTGTTACAGTTATTTACATCTCACACACACATGTTACAATATGCTGCTGCTGCTAGTGGTGTTGTTGTTACAGTTATTTACATCTCACACACACATGTTACAATATGCTGCTGCTGCTAGTGGTGCTGTTGTTACATTTATTTACATCTCACACACACATGTTACAATATGCTGCTGCTAGTGGTGCTGTTGTTACAGTTATTTACATCTCACACACACATGTTACAATATGCTACTGCTGCTAGTGGTGCTGTTACAGTTATTTACATCTTACACACACGTTACAATATACTGCTGCTACTAGTGGTGCTGTTGTTACAGTTATTTACATCTCACACACACATGTTACAATATGCTGCTGCTAGTGGTGGTGTTGTTACATTTATTTACATCTCACACACACATGTTACAATATGCTGCTGCTGCTAGTGGTGCTGTTGTTACAGTTATTTACATCTCACACACACATGTTACAATATGCTGCTGCTGCTAGTGGTGCTGTTACAGTTATTTACATCTCACACACACATGTTACAATATGCTGCTGCTGCTAGTGGTGTTGTTGTTACAGTTATTTACATCTCACACACACATGTTACAATATGCTGCTGCTAGTGGTGCTGTTGTTACAGTTATTTACATCTCACACACACATGTTACAATATGCTGCTGCTGCTAGTGGTGCTTTTGTTACATTTATTTACATCTCACACACACATGTTACAATATGCTGCTGCTGCTAGTGGTGCTGTTAGTTATTTACATCTCACACACACATGTTACAATATGCTGCTGCTGCTAGTGGTGCTGTTGTTACAGTTATTTACATCTCACACACATGTTACAATATGCTACTGCTGCTCGTGGTGCTGTTGTTACAGTTATTTACATCTCACACACACATGTTACAATATGCTGCTGCTGCTAGTGGTGCTGTTGTTACAGTTATTTACATCTCACACACACATGTTACAATATGCTGCTGCTGCTGCTAGTGGTGCTGTTGTTACAGTTATTTACATCTCACACACACATGTTACAATATGCTGCTGCTGCTAGTGGTGCTGTTGTTACAGTTATTTACATCTCACACACACATGTTACAATATGCTGCTGCTGCTGGTGGTGCTGTTGTTACATTTATTTACATCTCACACAAACATGTTACAATATGCTGCTGCTGCTGCTGGTGGTGCTGTTGTTACATTTATTTACATCTCACACACACACGTTACAATATGCTACTGCTGCTAGTGGTGCTGTTAGTTATTAACATCTCACACACACACGTTACAATATGCTGCTGCTGCTGCTAGTGGTCCTGTTACAGTTATTTACATCTCACACAGACATGTTACAATATGCTGCTGCTGCTAGTGGTGCTGTTGTTACAGTTATTTACATCTCACACACACATGTTACAATATGCTGCTGCTGCTAGTGGTGTTGTTGTTACAGTTATTTACATCTCACACACACATGTTACAATATGCTGCTGCTGCTAGTGGTGTGGTTGTTACATTTGATGTCACAACAAGCACTCTGCACATACACATGGTTACACATACTGTATTATGATCTTACATACAAACACATATAGACATATACAAAGGATACAGTTTGTGTGTGTTTTTTATTATACAAATGGCTATAAAGCAATGATACATTTTTAGTTTTTTCTTTTCTTTTGTTAAACCCTTTTTTAAAATAATGATATTGATTCCCTTACTCATTCACCCCTATTTGGACATCTTCCTCTTTGGGCAATAATTGTCATCTGTTCTCACACTAATTGTAAACTGAAATTTGCTATATTAAGAATCACCAAGTATTGATAAAAGAAGCCTCCTGGGGCTACAGGATTTTGTCTACACACAAATTGACACAGGTGAGCACTAACTGATGTGTCACTTCTGGCACTAATAGTAATAACATGGCAGACAAGCGTGCAATAAATCTAACTGACTAACTGGTCTCATTGTGTCTAAGCAACTTGATCACACTTCTGGCACTAATAGCTAATAACATGGCAGACAAGCGTGCAATATATCTAACTGACTAACTGGTGTCATTGTGCCTACGCTACTTGATCACACTTCTGGCACTAATAGCTAATAACATGGCAGACAAGCGTGCAATATATCTAACTGACTAACTGGTGTCATTGTGTCTAAGCTACTTGATCACACTTCTGGCACTAATAGTAATAACATGGCAGACAAGCGTGCAATATATCTAACTGACTAACTGGTGTCATTGTGTCTAAGCTACTTGATCACACTTCTGGCACTAATAGCTAATAACATGGCAGACAAGCGAGCAATATATCTAACTGACTAACTGGTGTCATTGAATGTGTGGAAAGGTGATAACTAAGCGCCAACTATAACGCAACAGACCTCCAGCTCTAATAAATTGGCACCTAGTTGCCAAGGGTGGATTCAATTTTAAGATTGGATATCAGAGCGCCAAACAACGTAGGCAGGGTCTATGGGCAGATAGTCAAATACCAAAGGTAACAATAGGTTGAAATAATATGATTTAATACATAAGATAAAAAAGTTGGTACATTTAAAATTATACAACAATTAGTCATGGATCCATGTTACACTTTAAAATATATATTGAAACAATAGGAACAATTTAAAAATGCTTGTAGAACAATAAATAACAAAAAAAAAAAAATCTAACAAATAATGTCTATCGCTTAAAACTTAAATTCTAATATGCGAATGCTAGGAGCGCTTATGCACACTCTATTTATAAAAACAATGGGTTACAATGCACAGGTGGATAGATTCCAGGTTGCTTGAAACCGGTGGATGTGAAATGTAAGTGGCTCCAAATTGGGGTTTTGCCTATGTGTTTATCCAAAATTGTGTAACTCCTAACAGGTGGACAAAAAATGTTACAGGAATGTCTAGAACCTGAATTCAAAATATAAGACCTGAGGTTGTGCCTATGTGTTTATCCAAAAAGGGTGTAAATCCTAACAAGTGAAAAAATGTGAGAAAAATATTGCAGGGGTGTCTGAACCTTATTTTCAAAATAAACAATGAATTCAAAATAAAACGATATACAAGTGAATTTTTGACAAATCAACTAATGCAAACATAAAGCATAAATAGAACCAAAAAAAAAAACAGCACAACTTTAACGTGTTTTCAAATGTGTTTCTGCTTGCAAACTGTGATGTGATGTGAACAAATATCTATTATAAACACTGAATAGTGGCAAAACTTTGTGATTGGATTAAAATTGAACACAGGCTCTAAATTGATACCCTAAAATACAAATCTAAAGGGCTCAGAGTTGCTGAGCTAGATATAAGGGACTTGCTCAAAGAGCCTCGAGATGTTAATTAAAAGAGACCATATAACAACAGTGGGTTAAAAAACGGATGATATAACATACAATGCTTAAAAGTCCAAATAAATATTCAAATTGGATAATAAGAATCTTGCTATAGTCTATCTCAATATGGATCCTGTTAGGTGTCCCCTTCAGGGGGTAAGTGTCAGTGCAGGCCAAAGCCTGGGGCCTAGTGTACCACCTGAGGCATATGTAGATTACCTGATAAGGGCCCCTTAGAATGACTCAGACCACGCAGCATTATGATCGAAAGCCAATTCTGTTTATTGCACAGTGCAAGCCTTTCTTATAGTAACATACAGGGTTAAGGGAATGACACGTTAGGACCACGTCATCTTGTACCATATTTCATGAACAAAAGAAGCTTACAAAAATACATGAGAAAAAGAGGAGTATGAAGGAGTGTTTCTTATGACAGTAGCAAAAATATATCTGTGCGCATATTTCAGCCTAAAGCAAGGTCGTTTGGCCATCTTACCTAGATAACAGACTTCCAGGCGCCTTGCCAGGAACCTTCTACAAGGCCAGTAATACTAATACAATTTTACTAACATCAGCATATTTTCTCACTACATAATAACTGCTATAATAAATTCTAATTATTACAAAATGGATGCTAATCATCACAAGATGGCTGCAGGGAACAAGATGGCTGCAGTCAGGTTCATATTACCCCTAACATACCATCCTTTTATTCTAACAGAATAACATAAAAATAGACAGGCATAGAAAATTAGCAAAGCCTTATATTATGGTAACAGAACTCTGTGAGAATGCTAAAGAGAAAAATATTCGCATGTCGTGATATACTTTTATAGGCTAATTGTCACTGCATATAGGTACAGTCCCTCCAATACCTTCCATCTATCCTCCAGCCTTCCCAAAACTACCGGTCTACCAGCACAGAGACCCAACCAGCCCCCATCTACCCCCAAACAACGCTGCATCATCTATCTCTCCACCTGCATTGCTAGCACCCCCCAATATGTCCAACAGTTCCTTTTCCACAGTAAAGCATGACATAGCAACAGCACAACTGTCTCTAGGTGGCCTCTGAATACTTTAAGAACAGTCTTTGTCCATTTGAGAGCGCTGCACCTTGACACTTTGCTATAATACAGTTCTCCAACAGTTCATTTGCAGTAGGGGTGCTTATCCACGGTTCTTCCGCAGGGAGATACTGGAAATCTGATGGTTTGTTCATGGGGTAGACAAGGCAACCAGTGGATACCCATGGCCAGCAAACACTCGAGTCACAGGGAGTCTAGGAAGCAAACAGAAACAGTACAGGATGAGTACACACCGCAATACAATCACAATTATGTCCCAATAAAACGTCACTTACATCCTATGTCATTTAAAAATCAAACAAAACATTGTTGATATATAATACAACTTAAATACATTGACATTTCTCAGAGAATAATTTACAACTTCTCTATATCACTTTGAACTTCTAAAAAATAAAAGAACCTTGTGTTGCTTTATTCTGGATGGCTGCTATCTATAATGTTTATAATTCTCCAACCTAAATTCTCTCACACTCCTATATGAGGAAAGCATACAAACAGAACATCATTTAAAACTACAAGCTCTTTTAAAGGTAAACACATCTTTATGGTAAGAATTACTCTCTTTGACAAACATCAGGAATGACCAAATTCACTTTGTAGATACCATACTAATTAATAAAAGGGAAAAATACATTTGCTTTCATAAACTATAATTATGCTATTCCCTGAAACATTTCTCTGTATATTTACTATAAACTTCTAGCTTAGACGTGTCCTCCTTATGTTCTAAAGGGTGAAGGGTCTAAAATATTATGCTATGTTGCAGCATTTTCCTTGAACATATTTTCTTATACTCAGTGGGCCATTCAATAGGGTACAATGCTGCAAAGTTCACAGTTACCTTTATCTAAAAAGTTACTATGTTAAGCACATAAACTACAATGTGCACTAATACCAATGAAGCATATGATTTCTTAGACCAAATATGATCAATAAAAATAAAACAAATACAAGAAAATACAAAACAAGCAATATAAGGAATGGAGTTAAAACAATACTCCCCTAATTTAATTGGTTGATCCTGTAACAGCATAACAGGACTTCCATATCGAGCGGTAAGGCACAGTCCAGAGAAGGATAGTCTTTATGTCCTGAAGACACACATCAGAGAAAACAGTCATGGATTACCCAGAGTCCAGTTCTGGGGCTGGTACCAGCATGCAAAGCAAAGAATGGATCCAAAGATAGTTCAGTAACTTTTTTTTACTGCAGTATGATGGTTAAAACAAGCTTGACAAAAGGTCTTTCATCTTTATCTTTTCTTTCTTTAAAGGTTTACTTGCTTTCAATCTTTAATCTTTTGAAGAGTGCACTTATGGAATTTTGCCTGTACAGATTTTACCTAAATATGGAAACTCAAAAATAATTCAGTTAGTGTGTTTCAATCTCTGAAGACAGCATACTCTCATCCTGCAAATACAAATATAGTGTTAAGAACCACATAGAAAAATAAAACATTTTAGGCATCTGAAATTAACACAATAACATTGTACGAGGAGATTCAAAACGTTGTAGGTTCACCTCCTAAAAATAATCTCCTCCATTACATAAAGATATTCATCAATACTCATCAATACTTCCCCCATGTTTGCGTAAAACATCTCATGTGACACGCAAACACAAGATAACAAGAAACTAAACGATAAATCATGCACTCCACTCATGCAGAGACAATTCTCAATAGCAAGCAAAATGAAATACACTTCACAATTCAATATGCTGTCCACAAAAGAGAAAAACATAACAAACAATGAAAACCAATCGTTCTTGTCTTACACAAAACGAAACATTAGCTGCTGACACAAATTTCAAACAACCACAATTAACTTAGAATGCAACACATATTCTGACATTCGCTGAAATGCAACACACTCAGAACATGACAAACAATTAAAAACATCCACTATGTACAAAACTTTAATATCACACAAAGAAAGCAATCACAGCAGATGCCCAAGAAACTTAAGTTACAGATTGCACAAATAAAATTGCGCTTATTTGGGAAAGATCAGATAACCACAGTAGCCACTGTTAAAGGGACATTCTAGGATAAATGAAAATTCATTATTCAGATAGGACTTTTAATTTTAAGCAACCTTCCTAGATTAAACCAAACATAGGTAGGCTTATATGCTAATTTTTTAAACCTTTGAGGACTGCCTCCTATCACAGGCTGTATAAATCTCATTACAACACCAAGAGACAGAATACACGTAAGCCATATAAATAAAACCAAAACTGTGAACAGATAAATTAGCTAGTTATATAAATGCAGTAGAATCAGATAAACTGTGCATCATTTGTTTTAGGGGTGTTTATTTCTAGATTATTGCAATAATAGTGGTAAACTAGTTAATAACACCCCTAAAACAAATGATGCACAGTTTATCTGATTCTACTGCATTTATATAACTAGCTAATTTATCTGTTCACAGTTTTGGTTTTATTTATATGGCTTACGTGTATTCTGTCTCTTGGTGTTGTAATGAGATTTATACAGCCTGTGATAGGAGGCAGTCCTCAAAGGTTTAAAAAATTAGCATATAAGCCTACCTATGTTTGGTTTAATCTAGGAAGGTTGCTTAAAATTAAAAGTCCTATCTGAATAATGAATTTTCATTTATCCTAGAATGTCCCTTTAACAGTGGCTACTGTGGTTATCTGATCTTTCCCAAATAAGCGCAATTTTATTTGTGCAATCTGTAACTTAAGTTTCTTGGGCATCTGCTGTGATTGCTTTCTTTGTGTGATATTAAAGTTTTGTACATAGTGGATGTTTTTAATTGTTTGTCATGTTCTGAGTGTGTTGCATTTCAGCGAATGTCAGAATATGTGTTGCATTCTAAGTTAATTGTGGTTGTTTGAAATTTGTGTCAGCAGCTAATGTTTTGTTTTGTGTAAGACAAGAACGATTGGTTTTCATTGTTTGTTATGTTTTTCTCTTTTGTGGACAGCATATTGAATTGTGAAGTGTATTTCATTTTGCTTGCTATTGAGAATTGTCTCTGCATGAGTGGAGTGCATGATTTATCGTTTAGTTTCTTGTTATCTTGTGTTTGATAAATGCTAATTAGTTTAACCACAACAAAATTATTGGATTTAACGTTGTATATAATTTGATATTCCCCATTCTGCAGCTCTCCAGCCAAATATAACAACCGCATATAACACAAAAAAAAATAAGCTTTCTGAAAAAGAAATACTAATACAATTTCCCCTTTAAATTAATCCCAATGATCCTTATAATAAAAAAAATGCATACTGACGTTCATTAAATAGCCTAAACAAGCATAAGCAGCATAAGAACGCACTCACAGTGGGATGCAGGCTAATTAAAGGGACATTTCAACCAAACTAAAAATAATCTTTAATTGAAACTGCTAACACAGTGAAATATACTAGTGTTAGGCTTACAGTAAACCTCATCGTCTTTTATGTAAATATTCCCTTAAATTCTCAGATGTTATACCAGTTTTCCTGTATCCCTTTAAATATTTTCACTCCTCTGTTTTTTCTTGTTTTTTTTTTTTTGTTTTTTTTTTCTGTCCGCTAGTCTCACGGATCCCTACACTAAAATTGTAGACAACTTATCACTTCAGTTTGCATTACAGAGAGAATTAAGTTATGCTGCAAAAAGAATATCTGCTATCTGAACAGCAAATTTAAAATAAATATATACAAAGAAAGGTCTCTAAAAATATATTTAGCAAAATACTAATACAGGGTTATTGCACTGGTTCTTTAAATAAGAAAATGACAATTTTCTATTGCTCCGTCTACGCACTGAGCTCTGATTTTCCAGACAAATATAAGATAATATGCAGCTTGTATAACAAGTCATGGACAATACATTAATAGCAACACCTTGTTACAGTGAACCGTCCCTTTAAGGACTAACCATTCATCACGCAAATTACATATGTATATCCTAACCATAATTTAGGCTGCTTGTATGATTTACCACACCAATTTCACCTCTGTACTGTAGCATGACCTGCAGATTAATTTACTTGCAACAAAAACGGACGCCCTTTTAGAAAAACTTTCAATTACAGCCTATAAATATATTTCATTGTGTGCACCCACGCCGTGCACAGACCTTACAAATACAACATACGTTAACCCATTAATCATACCAGAAACAGTTTCATATTTACCAGAGCGTGACAAAAAATCACACACACCATCGCACTTTCAAAGCCACTTTCAAAGCCGTTACTTCACTTGCAAAAACAATATCATATCTTTACATGCCGAACAACAATTATCACTTAAAACTAAAACTGCATATGAATACCACATACTTAAAACATGCTGGTGACTTTGAAATACAGGTATATAAAATAACATTACCAAATATCTTCTAAAAACGTCTGATTTCCCAGCAGAGAAACAGAAGGAAACATTATTACGATACAGACACAAATTCATTCCATCTCGCATACCAGAGATTCACTCCCTTTTTCCTTTCTCATAAAAACATCTAATTTCTAGCGTACGACATACATATATATATATAAAAAACACTAGATTAACTTTTCACCATTTCCACAATGCATTTTTTCTTTTTTTTCGAAACCCCACAAAATGTGCGCGCTCAGTGGTGGCCCCCCTTCTTTGCCTGCTACATTCTTTAACACAGAGATTTCTCTATTTATCAAACAGCAGTACTTACTGACCGTGTTTTTAAAAAAATATTTCTGTCTTTTGCAGAAACTATTAACTCTTCTTTTCTTTTACCTTATACATGTAATTTTCTCTGTGCATTCTTATCTATAAGCAGTTCCCAATTCTCAACACAATAATAGCCACAATAACATGCACAGCCACTTAATATTTTCTACGCACAGCATCATTTTATATAGCAGCAAAAGCAAGCATCAGATATCAACATGAGCTTCAGGTGGGTAACAAAACTCTATTATGGGAATGAATATGGGAAACTTCAACACACGTGAGACTTACTCACTTCACTGCCAAGTTGCCCGGGGGACCTTATCTTAAAAGAACCTCCCGTCGACTGGCATACATATATTACTTGCGCGCTTATCACTGACAGGACTCACAATACCTGTCGTGTCCCAGCACAGGACTGATTACCTGTCTGGAGGGGTATCACAACTGCCGGCAGGACTTTAACCTCCGCAAACCTGTGCTTCAACCACAGGAACCCCTTTAACCTTATATCATTATCATCAACACCTATTACCAGACTAAATTTAGGTTCAAATTCACAGAAAGAAAGCATGGTAAAAGCACTCATAGTTACTCCCTGCGAATCCCACTGTCCTGACGCCAAAACTGTTAGGTGTCCCCTTCAGGGGGTAAGTGTCAGTGCAGGCCAAAGCCTGGGGCCTAGTGTACGACCTGAGGCATATGTAGATTACCTGATAAGGGCCCCTTAGAATGACTCAGACCACGCAGCATTATGATCGAAAGCCAATTCTGTTTATTGCACAGTGCAAGCCTTTCTTATAGTAACATACAGGGTTAAGGGAATGACACGTTAGGACCACGTCATCTTGTACCATATTTCATGAACAAAAGAAGCTTACAAAAATACATGAGAAAAAGAGGAGTATGAAGGAGTGTTTCTTATGACAGTAGCAAAAATATATCTGTGCGCATATTTCAGCCTAAAGCAAGGTCGTTTGGCCATCTTACCTAGATAACAGACTTCCAGGAGCCTTGCCAGGAACCTTCTACAAGGCCAGTAATACTAATACAATTTTACTAACATCAGCATATTTTCTCACTACATAATAACTGCTATAATAAATTCTAATTATTACAAAATGGATGCTAATCATCACAAGATGGCTGCAGGGAACAAGATGGCTGCAGTCAGGTTCATATTACCCCTAACAGATCCCAACTGCTGATTATGTAGAAATCTTCTTGGGCGGTAGTTAACAAATAATTCCAACTTGCAATGTTGTCCCTTACCTGCCAAAAAAGGAAAGGCAAACAATAGTGCAGATGGCTTCTTAATGTGATCACAATTAAAATACTCCTTACCAGTCAACCGGTTTCGGTCTCCACTGACCTTTCTCAAACAATAGTGCAGATGGCTTCTTAATGTGATCACAATTAAAATACTCCTTACCAGTCAACCGGTTTCGGTCTCCACTGACCTTTCTCAAGACTGGTTTGAGGTAAGGACCTAGACTGTTATATACCTTGCTGATTGGTGAAATTAACACCTGTGTAGTAGAACCGGATGTGAAAACAACAATTTTTTCTTTTTCTCCTGGGTTAGAGAGAACATAGCAAAGCTTTTAGTTACCAAGGCAATTTGCTTGTTTTTTCAGAATCAGCTAAAATAATATGAGCATTGTCAAAAATAAAAATCCAATTATGTAGATATGTTTATAAAAAAATGACCGTTTAAAACACTTGTAAAATGTCCATTTAAAACATCTGTTTCTATATTTATACTTTCTTAATAAATGATGAAACTTTATGATGCATATTAGGTTATTATTTACTGCTGCATATATTGTATTCTTGTGGAATTATTTATGTATATATTGGCCATGTTGTAATACCTAGCACTCATAGGTTCTAATTTGAGGGCTTAAGCCAGAATGTATGTGCTATTGGCTGATTTAGGGGTGTGTTAAATTCCTGCAATCTGATTGCTTGTCTGTGTTTAATGTGCTTCCTTAGCACTATAGACAAGCTGTAAAAGCCTTGACAAAACAAACAAACCGAATTTCTTACATCCTTGCTTCCCTCATAAATAATCATTCGCTATGATCATTATTTAACAGAGGGATTCTAGTTTCTATGTATGAAGCGCATAGCTGCTAAATGAGATTTCAAACAGGGTATAATATATTTTATATATGACAAAAGCTTAACAATTTCAGGCAGAGTGTAGTGTGTTTAATGTACAACTTAAGGTTAAAATTACATACTGGAATGAAAATCGTGTTTCTGACTGACCTATTATGATTATGTGATTTCCTTCAGGTTAACATACTGTTTAAGACAAAAAAGCAGAGACAGAAAACAAAAAAACCAAACAAAAATAAAAATTTGTTTAATTTATTTTTGTTTGGTTTTTTTGTTTTCTGTCTCTGCTTTTTTGTCTTAAACAGTATGTTAACCTGAAGGAAATCACATAATCATAATAGGTCAGTCAGAAACACGATTTTCATTCCAGTATGTAATTTTAACCTTAAGTTGTACATTAAACACACTACACTCTGCCTGAAATTGTTAAGCTTTTGTCATATATAAAATATATTATACCCTGTTTGAAATCTCATTTAGCAGCTATGCGCTTCATACATAGAAACTAGAATCCCTCTGTTAAATAATGATCATAGCGAATGATTATTTATGAGGGAAGCAAGGATGTAAGAAATTCGGTTTGTTTGTTTTGTCAAGGCTTTTACAGCTTGTCTATAGTGCTAAGGAAGCACATTAAACACAGACAAGCAATCAGATTGCAGGAATTTAACACACCCCTAAATCAGCCAATAGCACATACATTCTGGCTTGAGCCCTCAAATCAGAACCTATGAGTGATAGGTATTACAACATGGCCAATATATACATAAATAATTCCACAAGAATACAATATATGCAGTAGTAAATAATAACCTAATATGCATCATAAAGTTTCATCATTTATTAAGAAAGTATAAATATAGAAACAGATGTTTTAAACGGACAATTTTTTTGACACTTTTTTTTTTTTTTTTTTTTTTTTTTTTTTTACATTTCACAAAGTTTTTTAAACGGACATTTTTTTATAAACATATCTACATAATTGGACTTTTATTTTTGACAATGCTCATATTATTTTAGCTGATTCTGAAAAAACAAGCAAATTGCCTTGGTAACTAAAAGCTTTGCTATGTTCTCTCTAACCCAGGAGAAAAAGAAAAAATTGTTGTTTTCACATCCGGTTCTACTACACAGGTGGTAATTTCACCTGTTAATCAGCAAGGTATATAACAGTCTAGGTCCTTACCCCAAACCAGTCTTGAGAAAGGTCAGTGGAGACCGAAACCGGTTGACTGGTAAGGAGTATTTTAATTGTGATCACATTAAGAAGCCATCTGCACTATTGTTTGAGAAAGGTCAGTGAAGACCGAAACCGGTTGACTGGTAAGGAGTATTTTAATTGTGATCACATTAAGAAGCCATCTGCACTATTGTTTGAGAAAGGTCAGTGAAGACCGAAACCGGTTGACTGGTAAGGAGTATTTTAATTGTGATCACATTAAGAAGCCATCTGCACTATTGTTTGAGAAAGGTCAGTGAAGACCGAAACCGGTTGACTGGTAAGGAGTATTTTAATTGTGATCACATTAAGAAGCCATCTGCACTATTGTTTGAGAAAGGTCAGTGAAGACCGAAACCGGTTGACTGGTAAGGAGTATTTTAATTGTGATCACATTAAGAAGCCATCTGCACTATTGTTTGCCTTTCCTTTTTTGGCAGGTAAGGGACAACATTGCAAGTTGGAATTATTTGTTAACTACCGCCCAAGAAGATTTCTACATAATCAGCAGTTGGGATCCATATTGAGATAGACTATAGCAAGATTCTTATTATCCAATTTGAATATTTATTTGGACTTTTAAGCATTGTATGTTATATCATCCGTTTTTTAACCCACTGTTGTTATATGGTCTCTTTTAATTAACATCTCGAGGCTCTTTGAGCAAGTCCCTTATATCTAGCTCAGCAACTCTGAGCCCTTTAGATTTGTATTTTAGGGTATCAATTTAGAGCCTGTGTTCAATTTTAATCCAATCACAAAGTTTTGCCACTATTCAGTGTTTATAATAGATATTTGTTCACATCACATCACAGTTTGCAAGCAGAAACACATTTGAACACACGTTAAAGTTGTGCTGTTGTTTTTTTTGGTTCTATTTATGCTTTATGTTTGCATTAGTTGATTTGTCAAAAATTCACTTGTATATCGTTTTATTTTGAATTCATTGTTTATTTTGAAAATAAGGTTCAGACACCCCTGCAATATTTTTCTCACATTTTTTCACTTGTTAGGATTTACACCCTTTTTGGATAAACACATAGGCACAACCTCAGGTCTTATATTTTGAATTCAGGTTCTAGACATTCCTGTAACATTTTTTGTCCACCTGTTAGGAGTTACACAATTTTGGATAAACACATAGGCAAAACCCCAATTTGGAGCCACTTACATTTCACACCCACCGGTTTCAAGCAACCTGGAATCTATCCACCTGTGCATTGTAACCCATTGTTTTTATAAATAGAGTGTGCATAAGCGCTCCTAGCATTCACATATTAGAATTTAAGTTTTAAGCGATAGACATTATTTGTTAGATTTTTTTTTTTTTTTTTTTTTTTGTTATTTATTGTTCTACAAGCATTTTTAAATTGTTCCTATTGTTTCAATATATATTTTAAAGTGTAACATGGATCCATGACTAATTGTTGTATAATTTTAAATGTACCAACTTTTTTATCTTATGTATTAAATCATATTATTTCAACCTATTGTTACCTTTGGTATTTGACTATCTGCCCATAGACCCTGCCTACGTTGTTTGGCGCTCTGATATCCAATCTTAAAATAACTGGTGTCATTGTACCTAAGCTACTTGATCACACTTCTGGCACTAATAGCTAATAACATGGCAGACAAGCGAGCAATATATCTAACTGGTGTCATTGTGTCTAAGCTACTTGATCACACTTCTGGCACTAATAGCTAATAACATGGCAGACAAGCGTGCAATATATCTAACTGACTAACTGGTGTCATTGTGTCTAAGCAACTTGATCACACCCCTGGCACTAATAGCTAATAACATGGCAGACAAGCGTGCAATATATCTAACTGACTAACTGGTGTCATTGTACCTAAGCTACTTGATCACACTTCTGGCACTAATAGCTAATAACATGGCAGACAAGCGTGCAATATATCTAACTGACTAACTGGTGTCATTGTACCTAAGCTACTTGATCACACCCCTGGCACTAATAGTAATAACATGGCAGACAAGCGTGCAATATATCTAACTGACTAACTGATGTCATTGTGTCTAAGCAACTTGATCACACTTCTGGCACTAATAGCTAATAACATGGCAGACAAGCGTGCAATATATCTAACTGACTAACTGGTGTCATTGTACCTAAGCTACTTGATCACACTTCTGGCACTAATAGCTAATAACATGACAGACAAGCGTGCAATATATCTAACTGACTAACTGGTGTTATTGTGTCTAAGCAACTTGATCACACCCCTGGCACTAATAGCTAATAACATGGCAGACAGGCGTGCAATATATCTAACTGACTAACTGGTGTCATTGTGTCTAAGCTACTTGATCACACTTCTGGCACTAATAGCTAATAACATGACAGACAAGCGTGCAATAAATCTAACTGACTAACTGGTGTCATTGTGCCTAAGCTACTTGATCACACTTCTGGCACTTATAGCTAATAACATGGCAGACAAGCGTGCAATATATCTAACTGACTAACTGGTGTCATTGTGTCTAAGCAACTTGATCACACCCCTGGCACTAATAGCTAATAACATGGCAGACAAGCGTGCAATATATCTAACTGACTAACTGGTGTCATTGTACCTAAGCTACTTGATCAAACTTATGGCACTAATAGCTAATAACATGGCAGACAAGCGTGCAATATATCTAACTGACTAACTGGTGTCATTGTACCTAAGCTACTTGATCACACTTCTGGCACTAATAGCTAATAATATGACAGACAAGCGTGCAATATATCTAACTGACTAACTGGTGTCATTGTGCCTAAGCTACTTGATCACACTTCTGGCACTAATAGCTAATAACATGACAGACAAGCGTGCAATAAATCTAACTGACTAACTGGTGTCATTGTGCCTAAGCTACTTGATCACACTTCTGGCACTAATAGCTAATAACATGGCAGACAAGCGTGCAATATATCTAACTGACTAACTGGTGTCATTGTGCCTAAGCTACTTGATCACACTTCTGGCACTAATAGCTAATAACATGGCAGACAAGCGAGCAATATATCTAACTGACTAACTGGTGTCATTGTACCTAAGCTACTTGATCACACTTCTGGCACTAATAGCTAATAACATGACAGACAAGCGTGCAATAAATCTAACTGACTAACTGGTGTCATTGTGCCTAAGCTACTTGATCACACTTCTGGCACTAATAGCTAATAACATGGCAGACAAGCGTGCAATATATCTAACTGACTAACTGGTGTCATTGTACCTAAGCTACTTGATCACACTTCTGGCACTAATAGCTAATAACATGGCAGACAAGCGTGCAATATATCTAACTGACTAACTGGTGTCATTGTACCTAAGCTACTTGATCACACTTCTGGCACTAATAGTAATAACATGGCAGACAAGCGTGCAATATATCTAACTGTCTAACTGGTGTCATTGTACCTAAGCTACTTGATCACACTTATGGCCCTAATAGCTAATAACATGGCAGACAAGTGTGCAATATATCTAACTGACTAACTGGTGTCATTGTACCTAAGCTACTTGATCACACTTCTGGCACTAATAGTAATAACATGGCAGACAAGCGTGCAATATATCTAACTGACTAACTGGTGTCCCTGTGTCTAAGCTACTTGATCACACTTCTGGCACTAATAGCTAATAATATGGCAGACAAGCGTGCAATATATCTAACTGACTAACTGGTGTCATTGTGTCTAAGCTACTTGATCACACCCCTGGCACTAATAGCTAATAACATGGCAGACAAGCGTGCAATATATCTAACTGACTAACTGGTGTCATTGTACCTAAGCTACTTGATCACACTTCTGGCACTAATAGTAATAACATGGCAGACAAGCGAGCAATATATCTAACTGACTAACTGGTGTCATTGTACCTAAGCTACTTGATCACACGTCTGGCACTAATAGCTAATAACATGGCAGACAAGCGAGCAATATATCTAACTGACTAACTGGTGTCATTGTACCTAAGCTACTTGATCACACGTCTGGCACTAATAGCTAATAACATGGCAGACAAGCGAGCAATATATCTAACTGACTAACTGGTGTCATTGTACCTAAGCTACTTGATCACACTTCTGGCACTAATAGCTAATAACATGGCAGACAAGCGTGCAATATATCTAACTGGTGTCATTGTGTCTAAGCTACTTGATCACACCCCTGGCACTAATAGCTAATAACATGGCAGACAAGCGTGCAATATATCTAACTGACTAACTGGTGTCATTGTGTCTAAGCTACTTGATCACACTTCTGGCACTAATAGCTAATAACATGGCAGACAAGCGTGCAATATATCTAACTGACTAACTGGTGTCATTGTGCCTAAGCTACTTGATCACACTTCTGGCACTAATAGTAATAACATGACAGACAAGCGAGCAATATATCTAACTGACTAACTGGTGTCATTGTGTCTAAGCTACTTGATCACACTTCTGGCACTAATAGCTAATAACATGGCAGACAAGCGTGCAATATATCTAACTGACTAACTGGTGTCATTGTGCCTAAGCTACTTGATCACACTTCTGGCACTAATAGCTAATAACATGGCAGACAAGCGTGCAATATATCTAACTGACTAACTGGTGTCATTGTACCTAAGCTACTTGATCACACTTCTGGCACTAATAGCTAATAACATGGCAGACAAGCGTGCAATATATCTAACTGACTAACTGTTGTCATTGTACCTAAGCTACTTGATCACACTTCTGGCACTAATAGTAATAACATGGCAGACAAGCGTGCAATATATCTAACTCACTAACTGGTGTCATTGTGTCTAAGCTACTTGATCACACTTCTGGCACTAATAGCTAATAACATGGCAGACAAGCGTGCAATATATCTAACTGACTAACTGGTGTCATTTTACCTAAGCTACTTGATCACATCCCTGGCACTAATAGCTAATAACATGGCAGACAAGCGAGCAATATATCTAACTGACTAACTGGTGTTATTGTGTCTAAGCTACTTGATCACACTTCTGGCACTAATAGCTAATAACATGGCAGACAAGCTTGCAATATATCTAACTGACTAACTGGTGTCATTGTACCTAAGCTACTTGATCACACTTCTGGCACTAATAGCTAATAACATGGCAGACAAGCGTGCAATATATCTAACTGTCTAACTGGTGTCATTGTACCTAAGCTACTTGATCACACTTATGGCCCTAATAGCTAATAACATGGCAGACAAGCGTGCAATATATCTAACTGACTAACTGGTGTCATTGTGCCTAAGCTACTTGATCACACTTCTGGCACTAATAGCTAATAACATGGCAGACAAGCGTGCAATATATCTAACTGACTAACTAATGTCATTGTGTCTAAGCTACTTGATCACACTTCTGGCACTAATAGCTAATAACATGGCAGACAAGCGAGCAATATATCTAAATGACTAACTGGTGTCATTGTACCTAAGCTACTTGATCACACTTTTGGCACTAATAGTAATAACATGACAGACAAGCGTGCAATATATCTAACTGACTAACTGGTGTCATTGTACCTAAGCTACTTGATCACACTTATGGCACTAATAGCTAATAACATGGCAGACAAGCGTGCAATATATCTAACTGACTAACTGGTGTCCCTGTGTCTAAGCTACTTGATCACACTTCTGGCACTAATAGCTAATAATATGGCAGACAAGCGTGCAATATATCTAACTGACTAACTGGTGTCATTGTGCCTAAGCTACTTGATCACACTTCTGGCACTAATAGTAATAACATGGCAGACAAGCGAGCAATATATCTAACTGACTAACTGGTGTCATTGTACCTAAGCTACTTGATCACACGTCTGGCACTAATAGCTAATAACATGGCAGACAAGCGAGCAATATATCTAACTGACTAACTGGTGTCATTGTACCTAAGCTACTTGATCACACTTTTGGCACTAATAGTAATAACATGGCAGACAAGCGAGCAATATATCTAACTGACTAACTGGTGTCATTGTACCTAAGCTACTTGATCACACTTCTGGCACTAATAGCTAATAACATGGCAGACAAGCGTGCAATATATCTAACTGGTGTCATTGTGTCTAAGCTACTTGATCACACCCCTGGCACTAATAGCTAATAACATGGCAGACAAGCGTGCAATATATCTAACTGACTAACTGGTGTCATTGTGTCTAAGCTACTTGATCACACTTCTGGCACTAATAGTAATAACATGGCAGACAAGCGTGCAATATATCTAACTGACTAACTGGTGTCATTGTGCCTAAGCTACTTGATCACACTTCTGGCACTAATAGTAATAACATGACAGACAAGCGAGCAATATATCTAACTGACTAACTGGTGTCATTGTGTCTAAGCTACTTGATCACACTTCTGGCACTAATAGCTAATAACATGGCAGACAAGCGTGCAATATATCTAACTGACTAACTGGTGTCATTGTGCCTAAGCTACTTGATCACACTTCTGGCACTAATAGCTAATAACATGGCAGACAAGCGTGCAATATATCTAACTGACTAACTGGTGTCATTGTACCTAAGCTACTTGATCACACTTCTGGCACTAATAGCTAATAACATGGCAGACAAGCGTGCAATATATCTAACTGGTGTCATTGTGTCTAAGCTACTTGATCACACCCCTGGCACTAATAGCTAATAACATGGTAGACAAGCGAGCAATATATCTAACTGACTAACTGGTGTCATTGTGTCTAAGCTACTTGATCACACTTCTGGCACTAATAGCTAATAACATGGCAGACAAGCGTGCAATATATCTAACTGACTAACTGGTGTCATTGTGTCTAAGCTACTTGATCACACTTCTGGCACTAATAGCTAATAACATGGCAGACAAGCGTGCAATATATCTAACTGACTAACTGGTGTCATTGTACCTAAGCTACTTGATCACACTTCTGGCACTAATAGTAATAACATGGCAGACAAGCGTGCAATATATCTAACTCACTAACTGGTGTCATTGTGTCTAAGCTACTTGATCACACTTCTGGCACTAATAGCTAATAACATGGCAGACAAGCGTGCAATATATCTAACTGACTAACTGGTGTCATTTTACCTAAGCTACTTGATCACATCCCTGGCACTAATAGCTAATAACATGGCAGACAAGCGTGCAATATATCTAACTGACTAACTGGTGTCATTGTACCTAAGCTATTTCATCACACTTATGGCACTAATAGCTAATAATATGGCAGACAAGCGTGCAATATATCTAACTGACTAACTTGTGTCATTGTGTCTAAGCTACTTGATCACCCTTCTGGCACTAATAGCTAATAACATGGCAGACAAGCGTGCAATATATCTAACTGACTAACTGGTGTCATTGTACCTAAGCTATTTCATCACACTTATGGCACTAATAGCTAATAATATGGCAGACAAGCGTGCAATATATCTAACTGACTAACTTGTGTCATTGTGTCTAAGCTACTTGATCACCCTTCTGGCACTAATAGCTAATAACATGGCAGACAAGCGTGCAATATATCTAACTGACTAACTGCTGTCATTGTACCTAAGGTACTTGATCACATCCCTGGCACTAATAGTAATAACATGGCAGACAAGCGTGCAATATATCTAACTGACTAACTGGTGTCATTGTACCTAAGCTACTTGATCACATCCCTGGCACTAATAGTAATAACATGGCAGACAAGCGTGCAATATATCTAACTGGTGTCATTGTGTCTAAGCTACTTGATCACACTTCTGGCACTAATAGCTAATAACATGACAGACAAGCGTGCAATATATCTAACTGACTAACTGGTGTCATTGTGCCTAAGCTACTTGATCACACTTCTGGCACTAAAAGCTAATAACATGGCAGACAAGCGTGCAATATATCTAACTGATTAACTGGTGTCATTGTGTCTAAGCTACTTGATCACACTTCTGGCACTAATAGCTAATAACATGGCAGACAAGCATGCAATATATCTAACTGACTAACTGGTGTCATTGTGTCTAAGCTACTCGATCACACCCCTGGCACTAATAGTAATAACATGGCAGACAAGCGTGCAATATATCTAACTGACTAACTGGTGTCATTGTGTCTAAGCTACTTGATCACACTTCTGGCACTAATAGCTAATAACATGGCAGACAAGCGTGCAATATATCTAACTGATTAACTGGTGTCATTGTACCTAAGCTACTTGATCACACTTCTGGCACTAATAGCTAATAACATGGATATATCTAAATGGAGCTCAGCATTTTGCCTCTTCGCTCAGGCGCACACATCATAGGGTTCATTTTCCTCCTCATCTTCATTATCCCTTATTGTTTCTTCAATCCAGTCCAGATAGTTTTCTACCTTTGTGTATAATCCGAAGTTTCCACAAATTGGAGGTCCCCATGAGACAATCCCACCTACAAACTGCCTGTTTGGGTCTTGTGGGTCTTCAAACATAAATGGTCCCCCACTGTCCCCCGAACAGGAGTCTTTGCCTAAATCCCCAGCGCACATCATGTTTTCAGTGAGCACAGCATCTTTTATTGAGGAACATTTGTCTAATCTGCTTATAGGTATAGAAGCGTACAACAGGTCTCTAGCCCAATCCTGGTTTGAACTTTCAGTCATTCCCCAGCCCGCAATGTACCCAATCTTGCCTGGCTGAAGAGAGGATGATGCCCCCTTCTGGGGCAGGCAGATTGGGGAGATACAAGGTCCCATCTTGACTTTTCTTATCAGTTGCACCAGAGCAATGTCATTGTTATAGTTCTTTGTTGTTTCAGCATTTAGATTGAAATGGGGGTGAATGAAGACGTTCTTAGCTTCCAACAAATGTTTATACCGTTTTCTAAGATTAATCAGCCCCCCATACATTTTAGGGTTGTCATTATCCTGCATTACATGTGCAGCAGTAAGGATCCACTGGTCAGATATGAGGGCTCCACCACCAAAATTTGGGTTGTGGAATCTGATCATCCATGGAAAATTGCCGGGAGCAGCATTGGAACCACCAAATATTCTTGACATGGAAACCAGCGGATTGCTGGCGACACCACAAACTGAAAAACAATCAAAATGGGGGAGAAAGAGAAGGACACATCAAGTAATATAAAAAAAATTACATGCAGTAGCTGCCTATATTTATTATTAAAGTTTTTCAGCCTGTGAAAGTCATTAAGAGATCTCTCCAGCTTCAGCCATCCCTGTAATATTCTGTTCAGCTCATCTCTCCATCCTTCAGTGAATTCACTACACAGAATATTAACTGAACTGCTGAAACTGGAAATGCTGGTGACATTAGTGAATCTAAAGAGGCTGGGAGATGTTGCCAGTGTTATCTACATTAACCTGTAAAATGCAGAGAAAGATGCATAGTCAATGTGTTGTCCTACTGAGGGTCTCAGTTCTGATGTGGATACTGGAGCCCCCCAGCACAAAGAAGACTGCTGTCCCCTTCCCTATAGCAGACTGATGCCAGAACACATATATATGTTACAATGGGTTAAACCCACCCCTCTGTAAAGTCAAGATTTTATATATAAATTGTTTGTCATATCTCTGGTTACATATTTTATACCTACTGATTTTCTGTGTAAATTGCAAGATAAGTGCAAAAATAATACGAGCGACCAGTTTAGGAGTGTAGCGCTACCATTTGCATGCAAGCGATAAGGGGTTTATCGTGGGTGTTTGCACTCGTTGGGATAGCTGCTGGTATTACAAGTTCAAAGTAATGCGATTGTGCTTAAGTTAGAATAATTACTGACTTGAGAGCTCTGGTTAATTGTTTTGAAAACAAAAAAGTTTCACAAAACACTTTGCAAAGTACAGTTACACTCATAATAACACAATCTAATAAAATACATTACACAGTACAGTTACAATCATAATAACACAATCTAATAAAATACATTACACAGTACAGTTGCAATCATAATAACACCATCTAATAAATATACATTACACAGTACAGTTACACATATAATAACACTATCTAATAAATATACATTACACAGTACAGTTACACACATAATAACACTATCTAATAAATATACATTACACAGTACAGTTACACACATAATAACACCATCTAATAAATATACATTACATAGTACAGTTACACTCATAACACCATCTAATTAATATACATTACACAGTACAGTTACACTCATAATAACACTATCTAATAAAATACATTACACAGTACAGTTACACTTATAATAACACTATCTAATAAAATATACATTACACAGTACAGTTACACTCATAATAACACTATCTAATAAAATACATTACACAGTACAGTTACACTCATAATAAACCCATCTAATAAAAATACATTACACAGTAAAGGTTCACTCATTAAAAACACCATCTAATAAAAATACATGACATAGTACAGTTACACTCATTTTAACACCATCTAATAACAATACATTACACAGTAAAGGTACTCATTATAACACTATCTAATAAAAATACATTACACAGTACAGTTTCACTCATAATAAACCCATCTAATAAAAATACATTACACAGTACAGTTACACTCATAATAAACCCATCTAATAAAAATACATTACACAGTACAGTTACACTCATAATAAACCCATCTAATAAAAATACATTACACAGTACAGTTACACACATAATAACACCATCTAATAAATATACATTACACAGTACAGTTACACACATAATAACACTATTTAATAAAAATACATTACACAGTACAGTTACATTAGCAAACTGATAAAGAATATTGGCACTGTGATAAAGTGTCACTTAGGAAATAAAAAGGATATAATAATCCTTGGTGCTGCCCCTTAAAAATATACTATACAATACAAGGTGGGAATGGGGGGAGAGAAAAGGGACAAGAAGGGGTTAAATAGCACTATTTCCTATTCTGGATGGTAATAATGCTAAGATGTGTACAAGTTAGTTAATTAAAAACTGATTTATTAACAATTATTTAAAACGAAGGATGCAATAAACATTACATAGTATAACAAGGGATAAACCTAGTCATCTCCTCTAATTCCAAACTCTAAGTATGGAGCTAAGGGGGACACACAGCTAAACCACCCCCCTGTATTCCTGGCCGATAACTGGATACTTCGGCTTTAGGTGCCAGGGATGGCCAGAACTGCGCTCCCCACAAACCAAAGACTAATAGAATTGGAAAAGGAATTTTTTTTTAAAACACACACACTAATACAAACGCGTTTTGGCTGAGATGTGGCCTTTCTCAATGTGAAATGTTGTTTTTGAGAATTTTACTGGCATGTTAAGAAATCTTATAAATATATTTAGTTAATGGTCATGCTACTGTGTTTGGGCATACTGGTCTGTGTTATGTGGCCAGGTTGCCACAGCATCGGAAATAAGTGTGTTATGGATACTTTGTCATGATCTCCGTTGGGGGTTAAATACATTATTTCTATGATGTGGCAATATCTTGATCAAATACAATTTAATACATCCAACCATGACTATTTCTCTTGTAAGGTGTATCCAGTCCACGGATCATCCATTACTTGTGGGATATTCTCATTCCCAACAGGAAGTTGCAAGAGGACACCTACAGCAGAGCTATCTATATAGCTCCTCCCCTAACTGCCATATCCAGTCATTCTCTTGCAACTCTCAACAAACATGGAGGTAGTAAGAGGAAAGTGGTGAAATGTAGCTGTTATTTTACTTCAATCAAAAGTTTATTATTTTTAAATGGTACCGGAGTTGTACTATTTTGTTCCAGGCAGAAAAATAGAAGAATCTGCCTGTGATTTCTATGATCTTAGCAGGTTGTAACTAAGATCCATTGCTGTTCTCACACATGACTGAAGAGAGTGATAACTTCAGCGGGGGAATGGCGTGCAGATTATCCTGCTATGAGGTATGTGCAGTTAAGATTTTTCTAGAAGATGTGAATGCTAGAAAATGCTGCTGATGCCAAATTTATGTAAGGTAAGCCTGAATACAGTGATTTAATAGCGACTGGTATCATGCTTACTTTCTGAGGTAATACTCTTTTATATTTGCAATATAAAGCGTTTGCTGGCATGTTTAAACGTTTTTATATATACTTTGGTGATAAAACTTTATTGGGGCCTAGTTTTTTCCACATGGCTGGCTTAAATTTGCCTAGAAACAGTTTCCTGAGGCCCACAGCAAGGCTGTGGCAGTTGGTGTGACTGTTTAAAAAACGTCTAGATCGTTTTTTTTATCCGGTTTTTGAACTAAGGGGTTAATCATCCATTTGCAAGTGGGTACAATGCTCTGTTAGCTTATTATACACACTGTAAAAATGTCGTTTGATTTACTGCCTTTTTTCACCGTTTTTCAAATTCTGACAATTTGTTTCTCTTAAAGGCACAGTACCGTTTATTATATTTGCTTGTTAACTTGATTTAAAGTGTTTTCCAAGATTGCTAGTCTCATTGCTAGTCTGTATAAACATGTCTGACATAGAGGAAACTCCTTGTTCATTATGTTTAAAAGCCATTGTGGAGCCCCCTCTTAGAATGTGTACCAAATGTACTGATTTCACTTTAAGCAATAAAGATCATATTCTGTCTTTAAAAAATTTATCACCAGAGGAATCTGACGAGGGGGAAGTTATGCCGACTAACTCTCCCCACGTGTCAGATCCTTTGACTCCCGCTCAAATGGCGCCAAGTACATCTAGGGCGCCCATAGCGTTTACTTTACAAGACATGGCGGCAGTCATGGATAAACACTGTCAGCGGTATTAGCCAGACTACCTGAATTTAGAGGAAAGCGAGATAGCTCTGGAGTTAGACGAAATACAGAGCATACTGACGCTTTAAGAGCTATGTCTGATAATGCCTCACAATATGCAGAAGCTGAAGAACGAGAGCTTCTTTCTGTGGGTGATATTTCTGACTCAGGGAAGATGATGCAACCTGATTCTGATATTTCTACATTTAAATTTAAGCTTGAACACCTCTGCGTGTTACTCAGGGAGGTTTTAGCTGCTCTGAATGACTGTGATACAATTGCAGTGCCAGAGAAATTGTGTAGACTGGATAAATACTATGCAGTGCCTGTGTGTACTGATGTTTTTCCAATACCTAAAAGGTTTACAGAAATTATTACTAAGGAATGGGATAGACCAGGTGTGCCGTTCTCTCCCCCTCCTATTTTTAGAAAAATGTTTCCAATAGACGCCACCACACGGGACTTATGGCAGACAGTCCCTAAGGTGGAGGGAGCAGTTTCTACTCTAGCAAAGCGTACTACTATCCCTGTCGAGGACAGTTGTGCTTTCTTAGATCCAATGGATAAAAAGTTAGAGGGTTACCTTAAGAAAATATTTATTCAACAAGGTTTTATCCTACAGCCCCTTGCATGCATTGCTCCTGTCACTGCTGCTGCGGCGTTCTGGTTTGAGTCTCTGGAAGAGGCTCTACAGGTAGCGACTCCATTGGATGACATACTTGACAAGCTTAGAGCACTTAAGCTAGCCAATTCTTTTGTTTCTGATGCCATTGTTCATTTGACTAAACTAACGGCTAAGAATTCTGGTTTTGCTATCCAGGCGCGCAGAGCGCTATGGCTTAAATCATGGTCAGCTGACGTTACTTCAAAGTCTAAACATTCCTTTCAAGGGGCAGACCCTATTTGGGCCTGGTTTGAAGGAGATTATTGCTGATATCACTGGAGGAAAAGGTCATGCCCTTCCTCAGGATAGGTCCAAATCAAGGGCCAAACAGTCTAATTTTCGTGCCTTTCAAAACTTCAAGGCAAGTGCGGCATCAACTTCCTCTAATGCAAAACAAGAGGAAACTTTTGCTCAGTCCAAGACGGTCTGGAGACCTAACCAGACCTGGAACAAGGGTAAGCAGGCCAAAAAGCCTGCTGCTGCCTCTAAGACAGCATGAAGGAACGGCCCCCTATCCGATAACGGATCTAGTAGGGGGCAGACTTTCGCTCTTCGCCCAGGCGTGGGCAAGAGATGTTCAGGATCCCTGGGCGTTGGAAATTATATCCCAGGGATATCTTCTGGACTTCAAGGCTTCCCCCCCAAAAGGGAGATTTCACCTTTCACAATTATCTGCAAACCAGATAAAGAGAGAGGCATTCTTACACTGTGTACAAGACCTCCTAGTTATGGGAGTGATCCATCCAGTTCCAAAGGAGGAACAGGGACAGGGATTTTACTCAAATCTGTTTGTAGTTCCCAAAAAAGAGGGAACCTTCAGACCAATTTTGGATCTAAAGATCTTAAACAAATTCCTCAGAGTTCCATCATTCAAGATGGAGACTATTCATACCATCCTACCTATGATCCAGGAGGGTCAATACATGACTACAGTGGATTTAAAGGATGCTTATCTTCACATTCCGATACACAAAGATCATCATCGGTTTCTCAGGTTTGCCTTCCTAGACAGGCATTACCAGTTTGTAGCTCTTCCCTTTGGGTTAGCTACAGCCCCAAGAATTTTTACGAAGGTTCTGGGGTCGCTTCTGGCGGTCCTAAGGCCGCGGGGCATAGCAGTGGCCCCTTATTTAGACGACATCCTAATTCAGGCGTCAAACTTCCAAATTGCCAAGTCTCATACAGACATAGTGTTGGCATTTCTGAGGTCGCATGGGTGGAAGGTGAACGAGGAAAAGAGTTCTCTATCCCCCCTTACAAGAGTTTCCTTCCTAGGGACTCTGATAGATTCTGTAGAAATGAAAATTTACCTGACGGAGTCCAGGTTATCAAAACTTCTAAATTCCTGCTGTGTTCTTTATTCCATCCCTCGCCATTCGGTGGCTCAGTGCATGGAAGTAATCGGCTTAATGGTAGCGGCAATGGACATAGTGCCATTTGCACGCCTACATCTCAGACCGCTGCAACTCTGCATGCTCAGTCAGTGGAATGGGGATTACACAGATTTGTCCCCTCTACTAAATCTGGATCAAGAGACCAGGGATTCTCTTCTCTGGTGGCTATCTCGGGTCCATCTGTCCAAAGGTATGACCTTTCGCAGGCCAGATTGGACAATTGTGACAACAGATGCCAGCCTTCTAGGTTGGGGTGCAGTCTGGAACTCCCTGAAGGCTCAGGGATCGTGGACTCAGGAGGAGTCACTCCTTCCAATAAACATTCTGGAACTAAGAGCGATATTCAATGCTCTTTAGGCTTGGCCTCATTTAGCAACAATGAGGTTCATCAGATTTCAGTCGGACAACATCACGACTGTGGCTTACATCAACCATCATGGGGGAACAAGGAGTTCCCTAGCGATGTTAGAAGTCTCAAAGATAATTCGCTGGGCAGAGATTCACTCTTGCCACCTATCAGCTATCCATATCCCAGGTGTAGAGA
Organism: Bombina bombina; assembly: GCF_027579735.1. Taxonomy (NCBI): domain Eukaryota; kingdom Metazoa; phylum Chordata; class Amphibia; order Anura; family Bombinatoridae; genus Bombina; species Bombina bombina. Next base: position 277,658,262 of record NC_069507.1, read on the forward strand.
ACTGGGAGGCGGATTTTCTAAGTCGTCAGACTTTTCATCCGGGGGAGTGGGAACTCCATCCGGAGGTGTTTGCTCAATTGGTTCATCGTTGGGGCAAACCAGAACTGGATCTCATGGCGTCTCGCCAGAACGCCAAGCTTCCTTGTTACGGATCCAGGTCCAGGGACCCCAAGGCAACGCTGATAGATGCTCTAGTAGCGCCTTGATCCTTCAACCTGGCTTATGTGTTTCCACCGTTTCCTCTGCTCCCTCGTCTGATTGCCAAAATCAAGCAGGAGAGAGCAACGGTGATCTTGATAGCGCCTGCGTGGCCACGCAGGACTTGGTATGCAGATCTGGTGGACATGTCATCCTTTCCACCATGGACTCTGCCGCTGAGACAGGACCTTCTACTTCAAGGTCCTTTCAACCATCCGAATCTAATTTCTCTGAGGCTGACTGCCTGGAGATTGAACGCTTGATTTTATCAAAGCGTGGTTTCTCCGAGTCAGTCATTGATACCTTAATTCAGGCACGAAAGCCTGTCACCAGGAAAATCTATCATAAGATATGGCGGAAATATCTTTATTGGTGTGAATCCAAGGGCTACTCATGGAGTAAAGTCAGGATTCCCAGGATATTATCTTTTCTCCAAGAAGGATTGGAGAAAGGATTGTCAGCTAGTTCCTTAAAGGGACAGATTTCTGCGCTATCTATTCTTTTGCACAAGCGTCTGGCGGATGTCCCAGACGTTCAGGCATTTTGTCAGGCTTTAGTTAGAATCAAGCCTGTGTTTAAACCTGTTGCTCCACCATGGAGTTTAAATTTCGTTCTTAAAGTTCTTCAGGGGGTTCCGTTTGAACCTCTTCATTCCATAGATATCAAACTTTTATCTTGGAAAGTTCTTTTTTTGGTAGCTATTTCCTCGGCTCGTAGAGTTTCCGAGTTATCTGCCTTACAATGTGACTCTCCTTATCTGATCTTCCATGCAGATAAGGTAGTTCTGCGTACCAAATCTGGGTTTTTACCTAAGGTGGTATCTAATAAGAATATCAATCAAGAGATTGTTGTTCCGTCTTTGTGTCCTAATCCTTTTTTAAAGAAGGAACGTCTATTACACAATCTGGACGTGGTTCGTGCTTTAAAGTTTTACTTACAAGCTACTAAAGATTTTCATCAAACATCTGCTTTGTTTGTTGTCTACTCTGGACAGAGGAGAGGTCAAAAGGCTTCGGCAACCTCTCTTTCTTTTTGGCTAAAAAGCATAATCCGCTTAGCTTATGAGACTGCTGGCCAGCAGCCTCCAGAAAGGATTACAGCTCATTCTACTAGAGCTGTGGCTTCCACATGGGCCTTTAAAAATGAGGCTTCTGTTGAACAGATCTGCAAGGCGGCGACTTGGTCTTCGCTTCATACTTTTTCAAAATTCTACAAATTTGATACTTTTGCTTCTTCTGAGGCTATTTTTGGGAGACAGGTTTTACAGGTAGTGGTACCTTCCATTTAAGTACCTGCCTTGTCCCTCCCTTCATCCGTGTACTTTAGCTTTGGTATTGGTATCCCACAAGTAATGGATGATCCGTGGACTGGATACACCTTACAAGAGAAAACATAATTTATGCTTACCTGATAAATTTATTTCTCTTGTGGTGTATCCAGTCCACGGCCCGCCCTGTCATTTTAAGGCAGGTATTTTTTAATTTTAAACTACAGTCACCACTGCACCCTATGGTTTCTCCTTTCTCTGTTTGTTTTCGTTCGAATGACTGGATATGGCAGTTAGGGGAGGAGCTATATAGACAGCTCTGCTGTGGGTGTCCTCTTGCAACTTCCTGTTGGGAATGAGAATATCCCACAAGTAATGGATGATTCGTGGACTGGATACACCACAAGAGAAATAAATTTATCAGGTAAGCATAAATTATGTTTTTGTTTAATAGCTGCACACACATTCTGGCCGCCTCTTTTGGGAAGTGGTTATCTAACAGCATTATGCTCATAACTACAAGCAAATTGCTGATAACATAAATTGCTTCGGTGGAGACAGTGGTGTATTTTATATGAGTGCATGTTTAAGTAGTGATATGCCGCAATTCGTATTACGCTTATACCTATACAATATTACTTTTATGTCAACCGAATCGGATCCTAATATGTATATTCAATACATTGGGCCGTATTAAGTGCAGGCACGAGATAACTGCCTGGTGATTGGTCTAAAGGGGTTTAGCTTGCAACCAATGAGGATATCCTTTGAGTGCTGTCCTCCGTGACATCACTGCATCGGGATTCTTTCTGAAGGGGGCATGCAGCTCTCTTACAGTATGATAGGCTGATACATAGCTGTATAGGATTTTTAAAGCGTTTCTAGAGCGGCACTCGGCTTGTCAGTTTTATTTCACATTGAGAAAGGCCACATCTCAGCCAAAACGCGTTTGTATTAGTGTGTCTATAAGTCTTTGGTTTGTGGGGAGCACAGTTCTGGCCATCCCTGGTACCTGAAGTATCCAGTTATCGGCCAGGAATACAGGGGGGTGGTTTGGCTGTGTGTCCCCCTTAGCTCCATACTTACGGCTAGATTTGGAGTTTGGCGTTAGCCGTGAAAACCAGCGTTAGAGGCTCCTAACACTGGTTTTAGGCTACCTCCGGTATTTGGAGTCACTCAAAAAAGGGTCTAACGCTCACTTTTCAGCCGCGACTTTTCCATACCGCAGATCCCCTTACGTCAATTGCGTATCCTATCTTTTCAATGGGATCTTTCTAACTCCGGTATTTAGAGTCGTGTCTGAAGTGAGCATTAGAATTCTAACGACAAAACTCCAGCCGCAGAAAAAAGTCAGTAGTTAAGAGCTTTCTGGGCTAACGCCGGTTCATAAAGCTCTTAACTACTGTACTCTAAAGTACACTAACACCCATAAACTACCTATGTACCCCTAAACCGAGGTCCCCCCACATCGCCGCCACTCGATTTATTTTTTTTAACCCCTAATCTGCCGACCGCAAAGCGCCGCCAGCTAAGTTATCCCTATGTACCCCTAATCTGCTGCCCCTAACACCACCGACCCCTGTATTATATTTATTAACCCCTAACCTGCCCCCCACAACGTCGCCGCCAGCTACCTACAATAATTAACCCCTAATCTGCCGACCGCAAAGCGCCGCCACCTACATTATAGCTATGTACCCCTAATCTGCTGCCCCTAACACCGCCGACCCCTATATTATATTTATTAACCCCTAATCTGCCGCCCTCAACGTCGCCTCCACCTGCCTACACTTATTAACCCCTAATCTGCCGATCGGACCACACCGCTATTATAATAAAGTTATTAACCCCTAATCCGCCTCACTAACCCTATAATAAATAGTATTAACCCCTAATCTGCCCTCCCTAACATCGCCGACACCTAACTTCAATTATTAACCCCTAATCTGCCGACCGGAGCTCACCGCTATTCTAATAAATGTATTAACCCCTAAAGCTAAGTCTAACCCTAACACTAACACCCCCCTAAGTTAAATATAATATTAATCTAACGAAATTAATTAACTCTTATTAAATAAATTATTCCTATTTAAAGCTAAATACTTACCTGTAAAATAAATCCTAATATAGCTACAATATAAATTATAATTACATTGTAGCTATTTTAGGATTAATATTTATTTTACAGGCAACTTTGTAATTATTTTAACCAGGTACAATAGCTATTAAATAGTTAAGAACTATTTAATAGTTACCTAGTTAAAATAATTACAAAATTACCTGTAAAATAAATCCTAACCTAAGTTACAATTAAACCTAACACTATACTATCATTAAATTAATTAAATAAAATACCTACAATTAAAGCTAACACTACACTATCAATACATTAATTAAATACAATATCTACAAATAACTACAATGAAATAAACTAACTAAAGTACAAAAAATAAAAAAGAACTAAGTTACAAAAAATAAAAAAATATTTACAAACATAAGAAAAATATTACAACAATTTTAAACTAATTACACCTACTCTAAGCCCCCTAATAAAATAACAAAGCCCCCCAAAATAAAAAATTCCCTACCCTATTCTAAATTACTAAAGTTCAAAGCTCTTTTACCTTACCAGCCCTGAACAGGGCCCTTTGCGGGGCATGCCCCAAAAAGTTCAGCTCTTTTTCCTGTAAAAAAAAAACATACAATTACCCCCCCCCCCCAACATTACAACCCACATACCCCTAATCTAACCCAAACCCCCCTTAAATAAACCTAACACTAAGCCCCTGAAGATCATCCTACCTTGTCTTCACCTCACCAGGTATCACCGATCCGTCCTGGCTCCAAAATCTTCATCCAACCCAAGCGGGGGCTAGACATCCATCATCCGGTGGCTGAAGAGGTCCAGAAGAGGCTCCAAAGTCTTCATCCTATCCGGGAAGAAGAGTAGATCCGGACCGGCAACCATCATCTTCCAAGCGGCATCTTCTATCTTCATCCGATGAGGACCGGCTCCATCCTGAAGACCTCCGACGCGGACCCATCTTCATCCGGCGACGTCCAACTGAAGAATGACGGTTCCTTTAAGGGACGTCATCCAAGATGGCGTCCCTCGAATTCCGATTGGCTGATAGGATTCTATCAGCCAATCGGAATTAAGGTATGAATATTCTGATTGGCTGATGGAATCAGCCAATCAGAATCAAGTTCAATCCGATTGGCTGATCCAATCAGCCAATCAGATTGAGCTCGCATTCTATTGGCTGATCGGAACAGCCAATAGAATGCGAGCTCAATCTGATTGGCTGATTGGATCAGCCAATCGGATTGAACTTGATTCTGATTGGCTGATTCCATCAGCCAATCAGAATATTCCTACCTTAATTCCGATTGGCTGATAGAATCCTATCAGCCAATCGGAATTCGAGGGACGCCATCTTGGATGACGTCATTTAAAGGAACCGTCATTCGTCGTTCAGTCGTCGGCCAGGATGGATGTTCCACGTCGGAGGTCTTCAGGATGCTGCCGCTCCGCTCCAGATGGATGTCGATAGAAGATGCCGCCTGGATGAAGACTTCAATCGGATGGAAGACCTCTTCTGCCCCGCTTGGATGAAGACTTCAATCGGATGGAAGACCTCTTCTGCCCCGCTTGGATGAAGACTTCTACCGGATCATGGACATCTTCAGCCCCCCGCTTGGGCTTGGATCAGGACATCGGAGGAGCTCTTCAGGACGGATCGGTGAACCTGGTATGGTGAAGATAAGGTAGGAAGATCTTCAGGGGCTTAGTGTTAGGTTTATTTAAGGGGGGTTTGGGTTAGATTAGGGGTATGTGGGTGGTGGGTTGTAATGTTGGGGGGGGGTTATTGTATGTTTTTTTTACAGGCAAAAGAGCTGAACTTCTTGGGGCATGCCCCGCAAAGGGCCCTGTTCAGGGCTGGTAAGGTAAAAGAGCTTTTAACTTTAGTAATTTAGAATAGGGTAGGGCATTTTGTTATTTTGGGGGGCTTTGTTATTTTATTAGGGGGCTTAGAGTAGGTGTAATTAGTTTAAAATTGTTGTAATATTTTTCTTATGTTTGTAAATATTTTTTTATTTTTTGTAACTTAGTTCTTTTTTATTTTTTGTACTTTAGTTAGTTTATTTCATTGTAGTTATTTGTAGATATTGTATTTAATTAATGTATTGATAGTGTAGTGTTAGCTTTAATTGTAGGTATTTTATTTAATTAATTTAATGATAGTATAGTGTTAGGTTTAATTGTAACAGGTTAGGATTTATTTTACAGGTAAATTTGTAATTATTTGAACTAGGTAACTATTAAATAGTTCTTAACTATTTAATAGCTATTGTACCTGGTTAAAATAATTACAAAGTTGCCTGTAAAATAAATATTAATCCTAAAATAGCTACAATGTAATTATAATTTATATTGTAGCTATATTAGGATTTATTTTACAGGTAAGTATTTAGCTTTAAATAGGAATAATTTATTTAATAAGAGTTAATTAATTTCGTTAGATTAAAATTATATTTAATTTAGGGGGGTGTTAGTGTTAGGGTTAGACTTAGCTTTAGGGGTTAATACATTTATTAGAATAGCGGTGAGCTCCGGTCGGCAGATTAGGGGTTAATGTTTGAAGTTAGGTGTCGGCGATGTTAGGGAGGGCAGATTAGGGGTTAATACTATTTATTATAGGGTTAGTGAGGCGGATTAGGGGTTAATAACTTTATTATAGTAGCGCTCAGGTCCGCTCGGCAGATTAGGGGTTAATAAGTGTAGTTAGGTGGAGGCGACGTTGTGGGGGGCAGATTAGGGGTTAATAAATATAATATAGGGGTCGGCGGTGTTAGGGGCAGCAGATTAGGGGTACATAGGGATAATGTAAGTAGCGGCGGTTTACGGAGCGGCAGATTAGGGGTTAAAAGTAATATGCAGGGGTCAGCGATAGCGGGGGCGACAGATTAGGGGTTAATAAGTGTAAGGTTAGGGGTGTTTAGACTCGGGGTACATGTTAGAGTGTTAGGTGCAGACGTAGGAAGTGTTTACGCATAGCAAACAATGGGGCTGCGTTAGGAGCTGAACGCTGCTTTTTTGCAGGTGTTAGGTTTTTTTTCAGCTCAAACAGCCCCATTGTTTCCTATGGGGGAATCGTGCACGAGCACGTTTTTGAGGCTGGCTGCTTGCGTAAGCAACTCTGGTATCGAGAGTTGAAGCTGCGTTAAATATGCTCTACGCTCCTTTTTTGGAGCCTAACGCAGCCTTTATGTGGACTCTCAATACCAGAGTTATTTTTATGGTGCGACCAGAAAAAAGCCGGCGTTAGCTACGCGGGTCGTTACCGACAAAACTCTAAATCTAGCCGTTAGAGTTTGGAATTAGAGGAGATGACTAGGTTTATCCCTTGTTATACTATGTAATGTTTATTGCATCCTTCGTTTTAAATAATTGTTAATAAATCAGTTTTTAATTAACTAACTTGTACACATCTTAGCATTATTACCATCCAGAATAGGAAATAGTGCTATTTAACCCCTTCTTGTCCCTTTTCTCTCCCCCCATTCCCACCTTGTATTGTATAGTATATTTTTAAGGGGCAGCATCAAGGATTATTATATCCTTTTTATTTCCTAAGTGACACTTTATCAAAGTGCCAATATTCTTTATCAGTTTGCTATAGTTACTTGGTGGGTAAACCACATTCTAATATTTGAGAACGTGATTGTATTACATTAACAATTTCCATAATGGCGACCTTTGATTTGGGGGCTGAAATGCTTCAATGGTCAGAGGATATTAAAAATTTTACAGTTGACTTAAAAAATAAAAATACCAAAGATAATGCACAGGTTGGGGATTGGCTTAAATCTCTTAAAAATCTGAAAAGAATCCGGAAAAGACAAATTAAGAGACAATGGAATATAGGCATGTTTCATTTTTATACTGATAATAAGGTAATACCTAGAGGTTTACGACTCAAATTATTCCCTTCAATCCAAGACTTAAAATCTGAATTAAAGATGAAGTGGGAAGAGGCCATCTCTGAGTGCTCATTTAAACTCATAGGTTATCTTATAGAGCACCAGATGGACAAACTCAATGAAATAACTGAGGAAATTACTAAGATCAGTAGGGAGTTAAAACAATATGAGTTAAAGGAAGAATTCCAAAAATCCTATTTTAAGACTAAGGAAGAGGTAGAAAGATTTGCCAAGTTTATTTCGGATAAAAAATAGAAAAAAATATTAAGAGATTTAACTGACTATGCAAATAAATCAGTATATATGTGGAATGTTAACAAATCTATAAACACTGATTCAGACTTTTCAGATAAAGACTGTGACACCACAGATGCTGATAATTCTGATTAGGATTTAAGACCTAAACCCATCCTACGTAATAGAATAACACCTCACGGTGGTAATGGGAATGTCCCTTTAGGCGGAGAACCCGGAGGGGTAGGGGAAAACAGACCCAGAACCAGAAAATAGGTCAAATTCAACCAAAAATCCCTAACCAAAAAGAAACAAGTCACCAAGAGCTAAATATAATTAATCTTTCTGACAAAATTTTGACTAATATACAAATTTCAGTTCTTAAAAAGGGTTTGTCATTTGTACCAACACCCATACTTGACAAGTTTGAGACTATAAAAGATGTGCATTTATTTGCACGCAAAATACTGCTTAAGAAATATTTTTCCTCAAATATAGAGACTGAAGGTTTAGACAAAAACGATGCCGCAGCTATTAGTGACTTAATCACTCTCTTAGAGGAGTCAACCAACGAAACTAATGAGACTATGACCTCAGCTACTAACTTGCGTAATGTGTTAAAAACTAAATCACATTTTATACCTCCATCTAGTACCTCTTATAACACTTTGACCTTTTTAGATCTTGTATGCAAAGATATACTGGCATTATCTGAAGATTATGATAATACACATGTTAACTTCTCCAGAGAGGAAAAACTTGCATTAAATTCTATTACTCAATGGACAGATGTTCAGATAAAACAGAGTGACAAAGGGGGAAATATTATATTGTGGCCCACATATATGTATGTGGATGAAGCCAGAAAACAACTTAGTAATCAGAGGAACTACAAAAGTCTCTTTGGTAACTCCACTGATGATTTTCTAAAACAGTATAACCTTTTGATTAATTCTGCAGCTTCGGAAGGCTTAATTGATAAGAAGGAATTCAAATTCCTAGAAGTCAAGCAAACCAAAGTAGCAACGTTGTATTTGTTACCAAAAATTCACAAAAACCAAGTATGCCCACCAGGAAGGCCCATTGTATCAGGCATTGGGTCCCTTACTGAAAAGGCGAGCAAATACGTTGATGCCAGACTTCGCTACATTGTTGACTCCTTACCCTCACACACTAGAGATACTATGCATGTTCTCAACAAGATTAACACTCTTACCGTAACCCCAAATTCAATTTTAGTCACCTGTGATGTCGAATCACTATATACCAGCATAGAGAGACAATGGGGGTGTAAAGCTGTTTCTCATTTCCTTAGGAAAATGAATCCATGTCCAATGAATCCAAACAATTTATCATCAATTTATAAGAATTTGTGTTTGGACATAACTACTTTGTATTTGACGGTAAATTTTACAAACATGCGGAACAGCCATGGGGACATCTTGTGCCCTGACGTACGCTAATATATACCTTGGCTGGTGGGAAGAAACTGTAGTGTTTCATGAAACTCTTAAACAGTATACAAAATATATTGCCCACTGGTCCAGGTATATTGATGATATTTTCTTTGTGTGGGAGGGTCCTAAAGAACTGTTGAACAAATTTATTTCTCAACTTAATACTTATCCTTTTGGCCTGTACTTGACAATGACGTGTGATGATTTACAGGGGGAATTTCTTGACTTAACCATCAAAAAAGTCAATGATCATTTGGAAACTGACACTTATAGGAAACCAACAGCTACCAAAAATATTTTAAGTGCAGATAGCCACCATCATCCTAACACAATTAAAAGCCTACCAATAGGCGAGTACTTAAGGATTCGCAGGAACAGTTCATCATTAGAGTCATTTAACAGAGCAGCAAAGGAATTGAGAGACAGACTCCTTCTGCGGGGCTATTCTAAAAAGTCCCTTAAGAGAGCCTATCAGAAAGCCTTAAACAGAAATAGACAGGAGCTTTTGAAACCCCAAAAAATTGTTGAAGATTCTAATCCCCTTAGGTTTGTCTCTACATTTACCAACCAGAGTAACTAAGTATCCAATATTTTACAATAACACTGGCACATCTTACAAACTGATGAACAACTTCAGCCCATCATCCCTACAAAGCCATTGTTTACATATAGGAGAGCTAGCAACCTTAGTGATCGCCTGATGATCAGTCATTTCGACAGAAATGTTAAGAAGCCACCATTGTACAAAGGCTCTATAGCCTGTGGCAACTGTAAGGTGTGTACACATATGGTAAAAAAGAAAACTATTGTGGACAGATTCCATAATAAATGGACCATATGTAATCATATCACATGTAAAACCTCTAATGTAATATATTGTGTATCCTGTAGTTGTGATCTAATTTATGTAGGAATGACGACCAGACATATGGGTAAAAGAATGACCGAACATTTGAGTAATATTAGATATGCCGCTAAGGATGTAGAAAAAGGCAAACAAATTACAAGCATTGCACGATATTTCCTACAGTATCACAGTGGCAAAACTAGTGCCTTTAAAAGTTGGGGATTGGAAACACTACGATCAGGTATTAGAGGAGGAGATATAGAACAAGCTTTATTGAAAAAAGAAGCTAGGTGGATTTTTAATTTGAACTCTGTCATGCCGAATGGCATGAATGAGAATAACAATTTTTGGGTATTCCTCTGAAAATACTGAAGGTTTGATGCAGAATTGCTATTTTGCATAAATAATATTTTAGTAAATAGTCTCATCACTTTCCTACTTAAATATGCACCCAGAATTTAGTTGGATGTATTAATCATTTTATGTGTTTATAAATACACACCACTGATAAACTCAGGACCCAGTAATTTCTTAAATTAAATTGTTCACATCTTGAATAGTATTTTTGAATACTCCAATAAACAATTTGGTTTTCAATTATAATAGGTAATAGTGGAATACAATACCATATGTTGGAAGTCTACATAAAGTGCTAAATAAATTATGTTGAGTATATAACAACATAGAATATAAACATGTTGTTTTTGAGTATTTTACTGGCATGTTAAGAAATCTTATAAATATATTTAGTTAATCGTCATGCTACTGTGTTTGGGCATACTGGTCTGTGTTATGCTAGCGCTGCGGAATCTGTTGGCGCTCTACAAATAACCGATAATAATAATAATAATGTGGCCAGGTTGCCACAGCATCGGAAATAAGTAGACATGTGCGGTTCGTTTCGGATTTATTCGGAAATTCTGAAAATTCGGTAGATTCGGATCGATTCGAATTTCCGAATTAAAATACTTCCGAATCTACCGAATGAATCCGAAAAAGCTGCCGTATCTCCGAATTAGCTCGGTAAAATTCGGCATTTCCCCATAGGAAACAATGGGGAGTTTCGGCTGAAAAAAAACCTAACACCGCAGCCCGATTGTTTCCTATGGGGAAACACTAAGTCTGCACCTAACACCCTAACATGTACCCCGAGTCTCTAAACACCCCTAATCTAACACTTATTAACCCCTAATCTGCCGCCCCCGCTATCGCTGACACCTGCATTATCTTATTAACCCCTAATCTGCCGACCAGATATCGCCGCCACTATAATAAATGTATTAACCCCTAAACCCCCGCACTCCCGCCTCGCAAACACTATAATAAATTTCATTAACCCCTAATCTGCCCCCCCCCAACGTCGCCGCAATCTAACTACAAGTATTAACCCCTAATCTGCCGACCGGATATCGCAGCCACCTACATTATAGCTATTAACCCCTAATCTGCTGTCCCTAACATCGCCGACCCCTACATTATAGTTATTAACCCCTAATCTGCCCCCCCCAACTTCACCGCAATCTAACTACAAGTATTAACCCCTAATCTGCCGACCGGACATCGCCGCCACTATAATAAATGTATTAACCCCTAAACCGCCGCACTCCCTCCTCGCAAACACTATAATAATAATAAATGTATTAACCCCTAATCTGCCCTCCCTAACATCACCGCCACCTACCTACAATTATTAACACCTAATCTCCCGCCCCCAACGTCGCCGCTACTATAATAAGGTTATTAACCCCTAAACCTAAGTCTAACCCTAACACCCCCTAACTTATATATAATTTAAATAAAACAAAATAAATTTACTATAATTAAATAAATGAATCCTATTTAAAACTAAATACTTACCTGTAAAATAAACCCTAAGCTAGCTACAATATAACTAATAGTTAAATTGTAGCTCTCTTAGGGTTTATTTTTATTTTACAGGCAACTTTGTATTTATTTTAACTAGGTACAATAGTTATTAAATAGTTAATAACTATTTAATAACTACCTAGCTAAAATAAATACAAATGTACCTGTAAAATAAATCCTAACCTAAGTTACAAATACACCTAACACTACACTATCATTAAATTAATTAAATAAATGAATCCTATTTAAAACTAAATACTTACCTGTAAAATAAACCCTAATATAGCTGCAATATAACTAATAGTTACATTGTAGCTATTTTAGGATTTATATTTATTTTACAGGCAACTTTGTATTTATTTTAACTAGGTACAATAGCTATTAAATAGTTATTGACTATTTAATAGCTACCTAGTTAAAATAATTACAAAATTACCTGTAAAATAAATCCTAACCTAAGTTACAATTAAACCTAACACTACACTATCATTAAATCAATTAACTACAAGTACCTACAATTATCTACAATTAAATAAACTAAACTAAAGTACAAAAAAATAAAACACTAAATTACAAAAAACAACACTAAATTACAAAAAATAAAAAAATATTAAAAGAATTTTAAACTAATTACACCTAATGTAAGCCCCCTAATAAAATAACAAAGCCCCCCAAAATAAAAAAAATGCCCTACCCTATACTAAATTACAAAAGTTAACAGCTCTATTACCTTACCAGCCCTTAAAAGGGCCTTTTGCGGGGCATGCCCCAAAGAAAACAGCTCTTTTGCCTGTAAAAAAAACACAATACCCCCCCCCCACATTACAACCCACCACCCACATACCCCTACTCTAACCCAAACCCCCCTTAAATAAACCTAACACTACCCCCCTGAAGATCTCCCTACCTTGAGTCGTGTTCACCCAGCTGGGCCGAAGTCTTCATCCAATGGGGCAGAAGAGGACATCCAGACCGGCAGAAGTCTTCATCCAAGCGGGGCAAGAAGAGGTCTTCCATCCATCAGAAAAGTACCAAAAAACAAACAAACACTAAATTACCAAAAATAATAAAATATTACAATAATTTTAAACTAATTACACCTAATCTAAGCCCCCTACTAGCTATTAATATAGCTACAATATAACTAATAGTTACATTGTAGCTATTTTAGGATTTATATTTATTTTACAGGCAACTTTGTATTTATTTTAACTAGGTACAATAGTTATTAAATAGTTAATAACTATTTAATAACTACCTAGCTAAAATAAATACAAATTTACCTGTAAAATAAATCCTAACCTAAGTTACAATTACACTTAACACTACACTATCATTAAATTAATTAAATAAATGAATCCTATTTAAAACTAAATACTTACCTGTAAAATAAACCCTAATATAGCTACAATATAACTAATAGTTACATTGTATCTATTTTAGGATTTATATTTATTTTACAGGCAACTTTGTATTTATTTTAACTAGGTAAAATAGCTATTAAATAGATATTTACTGTTTAATAGCTACCTAGTTAAAATAATTACAAAATTACCTGTAAAATAAATCCTAACCTAAGTTACAATTAAACCTAACACTACACTATCATTAAATAAATTAACTACAAGTACCTACAATTAAATACAATGAAATAAACTAAACTAAAGTACAAAAAAAACAAACACTAAATTACAAAAAATAAAAAAAATTACAAGAATTTTAAACTAAGTACACCTAATCTAAGCCCCCTAATAAAATAACAAAGCCCCCCAAAATAAAAAAATGCCCTACCCTATACTAAATTACAAAAGTTAACAGCTCTATTACCTTACCAGCCCTTAAAAGGGCTTTTTGCGGGGCATGCCCCAAAGAAAACAGCTCTTTTGCCTGTAAAAAAAAACACAATACCCCCCCACATTACAACCCACCACCCACATACCCATACTCTAACCCAAACCCCCCATAAATAAACCTAACACTACCCCCCTGAAGATCTCCCTACCTTGAGTCTTGTTCACCCAGCCGGGCCGAAGTCTTCATCCGATGGGGCAGAAGAGGACATCCAGACCGGCAGAAGTCTTCATCCAAGCGGGGCAAGAAGAGGTCTTCCATCCATCAGAAGTCTTGATCCAGGCGGCATCTTCTATGTTCATCCATGCGGAGCGGCAGCATCCTGAATACATCCAACGTGGAGCATCCTCTTCTTTCTTGATCCGACGACTAAATGACTGTACCTTTAAGTGACGTCATCCAAGATGGCGTCCCTTGAATTCCGATTGGTTGATAGGATTCTATCAGCCAATCGGAATTAAGGTAGTAAAAATCTGATTGGCTGATGGAATCAGCCAATCAGATTCAAGTTCAATCCGATTGGCTGATCCAATCAGCCAATCAGATTGACCTTGCATTCTATTGGCTGATCGGAACAGCCAATAGAATGCGAGGTCAATCTGATTGGCTGATTGGATCAGCCAATCGGATTGAACTTGAATCTGATTGGCTGATTCCATCAGCCAATCAGATTTTTACTACCTTAATTCCGATTGGCTGATAGAATCCTATCAACCAATCGGAATTCAAGGGACGCCATCTTGGATGACGTCACTTAAAGGTACAGTCATTTAGTCGTCGGATCAAGAAAGAAGAGGATGCTCCGCGTCGGATGTATTCAGGATGCTGCCGCTCCGGATGGATGGACATAGAAGATGCCGCCTGGATCAAGACTTCTGATGGATGGAAGACCTCTTCTTGCCCCGCTTGGATAAAGACTTCTGCCGGTCTGGATGTCCTCTTCTGCCCCATCGGATGAAGACTTCGGCCCGGCTGGGTGAACACGACTCAAGGTAGGGAGATCTTCAGGGGGGTAGTGTTAGCTTTATTTAAGGGGGGTTTGGGTTAGAGTAGGGGTATGTGGGTGGTGGGTTGTAATGTGGGGGGGGTATTGTTTTTTTTTTACAGGCAAAAGAGCTGTTTTCTTTGGGGCATGCCCCCGCAAAAAGCCCTTTTAAGGGCTGGTAAGGTAATAGAGCTGTTAACTTTTGTAATTTAGTATAGGGTAGGGCATTTTTTTTATTTTGGGGGGCTTTGTTATTTTATTAGGGGGCTTAGATTAGGTGTACTTAGTTTAAAATTCTTGTAATATTTTTTTATTTTTTGTAATTTAGTGTTTGTTTTTTTTGTACTTTAGTTTAGTTTATTTCATTGTATTTAATTGTAGGTACTTGTAGTTAATTTATTTAATTTATTTAATGATAGTGTAGTGTTAGGTTTAATTGTAACTTAGGTTAGGATTTATTTTACAGGTAATTTTGTAATTATTTTAACTAGGTAGCTATTAAACAGTAAATATCTATTTAATAGCTATTTTACCTAGTTAAAATAAATACAAAGTTGCCTGTAAAATAAATATCAATCCTAAAATAGCTACAATGTAACTATTAGTTATATTGTAGCTATATTAGGGTTTATTTTACAGGTAAGTATTTAGTTTTAAATAGGATTCATTTATTTAATTAATTTAATGATAGTGTAGTGTTAGGTGTAATTGTAACTTAGGTTAGGATTTATTTTACAGGTAAATTTGTATTTCTTTTAGCTAGGTAGTTATTTAAATAGTTATTAACTATTTAATAACTATTGTACCTAGTTAAAATAAATACAAAGTTGCCTGTAAAATAAATATAAATCCTAAAATAGCTACAATGTAACTATTAGTTATATTGTAGCTATATTAATAGCTAGTAGGGGCTTAGATTAGGTGTAATTAGTTGAAATTATTGTAATATTTTATTATTTTTGGTAATTTAGTGTTTGTTTGTTTTTTGGTACTTTTCTGATGGATGGAAGACCTCTTCTTGCCCTGCTTGGATGAAGACTTCTGCCGGTCTGGATGTCCTCTTCTGCCCCATTGGATGAAGACTTCGGCCCAGCTGGGTGAACACGAATCAAGGTAGGGAGATCTTCAGGGGGGTAGTGTTAGCTTTATTTAAGGGGGGTTTGGGTTAGAGTAGGGGTATGTGGGTGGTGGGTTGTAATGTGGGGGGGGGTATTGTGTTTTTTTTTACAGGCAAAAGAGCTGTTTTCTTTGGGGCATGCCCCGCAAAAGGCCCTTTTAAGGGCTGGTAAGGTAATAGAGCTGTTAACTTTTGTAATTTAGTATAGGGTAGGGCATTTTTTTATTTTGGGGGGCTTTGTTATTTTATTAGGGGGCTTAGATTAGGTGTAATTAGTTTAAAATTCTTGTAATATTTTTTTATTTTTTGTAATTTAGTGGGGGGGTGTTTGTACTTTAGTTTAGTTTATTTAATTGTATTTAATTGTAGGTACTTGTAGTTAATTTATTTAATGATAGTGTAGTGTTAGGTTTAATTGTAACTTAGGTTAGGATTTATTTTACAGGTAAATTTGTATTTATTTTAGCTAGGTAGTTATTAAATAGTTATTAACTATTTAATAACTATTGTACCTAGTTAAAATAAATACAAAGTTGCCTGTAAAATAAATATAAATCCTAAAATAGCTACAATGTAACTATTAGTTATATTGTAGCTATATTAATAGCTAGTAGGGGGCTTAGATTAGGTGTAATTAGTTTAAAATTCTTGTAATATTTTTTTATTTTTTGTAATTTAGTGGGGGGGTGTTTGTACTTTAGTTTAGTTTATTTAATTGTATTTAATTGTAGGTACTTGTAGTTAATTTATTTAATGATAGTGTAGTGTTAGGTTTAATTGTAACTTAGGTTAGGATTTATTTTACAGGTAATTTTGTAATTTTTTTAACTAGGTAGCTATTAAATAGTCAATAACTATTTAATAGCTATTGTACCTAGTTAAAATAAATACAAAGTTGCCTGTAAAATAAATATAAATCCTAAAATAGCTACAATGTAACTATTAGTTATATTGCAGCTATATTAGGGTTTATTTTACAGGTAAGTATTTAGTTTTAAATAGGATTCATTTATTTAATTAATTTAATGATAGTGCAGTGTTAGGTGTAATTGTAACTTAGGTTAGGATTTATTTTACAGGTAAATTTGTATTTATTTTAGCTAGGTAGTTATTAAATAGTTATTAACTATTTAATAACTATTGTACCTAGTTAAAATAAATACAAAGTTGCCTGTAAAATAAATATAAATCCTAAAATAGCTACAATGTAACTATTAGTTATATTGTAGCTATATTAATAGCTAGTAGGGGGCTTAGATTAGGTGTAATTAGTTTAAAATTATTGTAATATTTTATTATTTTTGGTAATTTAGTGTTTGTTTTTTGGTACTTTTCTGATGGATGGAAGACCTCTTCTTGCCCCGCTTGGATGAAGACTTCTGCCGGTCTGGATGTCCTCTTCTGCCCCATCGGATGAAGACTTCGGCCCAGCTGGGTGAACACGACTCAAGGTAGGGAGATCTTCAGGGGGGTAGTGTTAGCTTTATTTAAGGGGGGTTTGGGTTAGAGTAGGGGTATGTGGGTGGTGGGTTGTAATGTTGGGGGGTGGTATTGTGGGGGTTTTTTACAGGCAAAAGAGCTGTTTTCTTTGGGGCATGCCCCGCAAAAGGCCCTTTTAAGGGCTGGTAAGGTAATAGAGCTGTTAACTTTTGTAATTTAGTATAGGGTAGGGAATTTTTTATTTTGGGGGGCTTTGTTATTTTATTAGGGGGCTTAGATTAGGTGTAATTAGTTTAAAATTCTTTTAATATTTTTTTATTTTTTGTAATTTAGTGTTTGTTTGTTTTTGTAATTTAGTGTTTTATTTTTTTGTACTTTAGTTTAGTTTATTTAATTGTAGATAATTGTAGGTACTTGTAGTTAATTTATTTAATGATAGTGTAGTGTTAGGTTTAATTGTAACTTAGGTTAGGATTTATTTTACAGGTAATTTTGTAATTATTTTAACTAGGTAGCTATTAAATAGTCAATAACTATTTAATAGCTATTGTACCTAGTTAAAATAAATACAAAGTTGCCTGTAAAATAAAAATAAACCCTAAGATAGCTACAATTTAACTATTAGTTATATTGTAGCTACCTTAGGGTTTATTTTACAGGTAAGTATTTAGTTTTAAATAGGATTCATTTATTTAATTATAGTAAATTTATTTTGTTTTATTTAAATTATCTATAAGTTAGGGGGTGTTAGGGTTAGACTTAGGTTTAGGGGTTAATAACCTTATTATAGTAGTGGCGACGTTGGGGGCGGGAGATTAGGGGTTAATAATTGTAGGTAGGTGGCGGCGATGTTAGGGAGGGCAGATTAGGGGTTAATAAAGTTTATTATAGTGTTTGCGAGGCAGGAGTGCGGCGGTTTAGGGGTTAATACATTTATTATAGTGGTGGCGATATCCGGTCGGCAGATTAGGGGTTAATACTTGTAGTTAGATTGCAGCAACGTTGGGGGGGGCAGATTAGGGGTTAATGAAATTTATTATAGTGTTTGCGAGGCGGGAGTGCGGCGGTTTAGGGGTTAATACATTTATTATAGTGGTGGCGATATCCGGTCGGCAGAGTAGGGGTTAATAAGATAATGCAAGCGATAGCGGGGCGGCAGATTAGGGGTTAAATAATTTTATTATAGGGTTTGCGATGTGGGGGGGGGCTCGGTTTAGTGTTTCATAGGTAGTTTATGGGTGTTAGTGTACTAAATGGGTGTTAGTGTAGTAAAACATACTGAATTTTGGAACCGAATTCAGCCGAATTTATTCGAATCCGAATAAATCCGAAATGAATTTATTCGAATCCGAATAAATCCGAAACGAATTCATTCAAATTTTGCCGAATTCGATCCGATCCGAAATTGGAAAAGTCCGAATCGATCCGAACCAAATTTTTTAGCCATGCACATGTCTAGAAATAAGTGTGTTATGGATACTTTGTCATGATCTCCGTTGGGGGTTAAATACATTATTTCTATCATGTGGCAATATCTTGATCAAATACAATTTAATACATCCAACCATGACTATTTTGTTTAATAGCTGCACACACATACTGGCCGCCTCTTTTGGGAAGTGGTTATCTAACAGCGTTATGCTCATAACTACAAGCAAATTGCTGATAACATAAATTGCTTTGGTGGCCACAGTGGTGTATTTAATATGAGTGCATATTTAAGTAGTGATATGCCGCAATTCGTATTACGCTTATACCTATACAATATTACTTTCATGTCAACCGAATCGGATCCTAATATACATTGGGCCGTATTAAGGGCAGGCACAAGATAACTGCCTGGTGATTGGTCTAAAGGGGTTTAGCTCGCAACCAATGAGGATATCCTTTGAGTGCTGTCCTCCGTGACATCAATGCATCAGGATTCGTTCTGAAGGGGGCGTGCAGCTCTCTTACAGTATGATTGGCTGATAAGTAACTGAATAGGATATTTAAAGCGTTTCTAGAGCGGCACTCGGCTTGTCAGTTTTATTTCACATTGAGAAAGGCCGCATCTCGGCCGAAACGCGTTTGTATTAGTGTGTGTGTTTTTAAAAAAATTCCTTTTCCAATTCTATTAGTCTTTGGTTTGTGGGGAGCACAGTTCTGGCCATCCCTGGCACTTAAAGCCGAAGTATCCAGTTATCGGCCAGGAATACAGGGGGGTGGTTTGGCTGTGTGTCCCCCTTAGCTCCATACTTAGAGTTTGGAATTAGAGGAGATGACTAGGTTTATCCCTTGTTATACTATGTAATGTTTATTGCATCCTTCGTTTTAAATAATTGTTAATAAATCAGTTTTTAATTAACTAACTTGTACACATCTTAGCATTATTACCATCCAGAATAGGAAATAGTGCTATTTAACCCCTTCTTGTCCCTTTTCTCTCCCCCCATTCCCACCTTGTATTGTACAGTACAGTTACACACATAATAACACTATCTAATAAATATACATTACACAGTACAGTTACACACATAATAACACTGTCTAATAAATATACATTACACAGTACAGTTACACTCATAATAACACTGTCTAATAAATATACATTACACTATACAGTAACACGCATAATAACACTATCTAATAAATATACATTACACAGTACAGTTACACTCATAATAACACTATCTAATAAATATACATTACACAGTACAGTTACACTCATAATAACACCATCTAATAAATATACATTACACAATACAGTTACACTCATAATAACACCATCTAATAAATTTACATTACACAGTACAGTTACACACATAATAACACCATCTAATAAATATACATTACACAGTACAGTTACACTCATAATAACACCATCTAATAAATTTACATTACACAGTACAGTTACACACATAATAACACCATCTAATAAAAATACATTACATAGTACAGTTACATTTATAATAACACCATCTAATAACAACACATTACACAGTACAGTTAAACACATAATAACACTGTCTAATAAAAATACATTACAAAGTACAGTTACTCTCATAATAACACCATCTAATAACAGTACATTACACAGTACAGTTACACACATAATAACACTGTCTAATAAATATACATTACACAGTACAGTTACACTCATAATAACACAATCTAATAAAATACATTACACAGTACAGTTAAACACATAACACCATCTAATAAAATATACATTACACAGTACAGTTACACTCATAATAACACTATCTAATAAAAATACATTACTCAGTACAGTTACACTCATAATAAACCCATCTAATAAAAATATATTACACAGTAAAGGTACACTCATTATAACACTATCTAATAAAAATACATTACATAGTACAGTTACACTCATATTAACACCATCTAATAACAATACATTACACAGTACAGTTACGCATATAATCACACTGTCTAATAAATATACGTTACACAGTACAGTTACACTCATAGTAACACTATCTTATAAATATACATTACACAGTACAGTTACACTCATAATAACACCATCTAATAAATATACATTACACAGTACAGTTACACACATAATAACACTGTCTAATAAATATACATTACACAGTACAGTTACACACATAATAACACCATCTAATAAATATACATTACAGTACAGTTACACACATAATAACACTATCTAATAAATATACATTACACAGTACAGTTACACTCATAATAACACCATCTAATAAATATACATTACACAGTACAGTTACACACATAACACCATCTAATAAATATACATTACACAGTACAGTTACACTCATAATAACACCATCTAATAAATATACATTACACAGTACAGTTACTCTCATAATAACACCATCTAATAAATATACATTACACAGTACAGTTACACTCATAATAACACCATCTAATAAAAAAATTTTTTAAAGTACAGTTACACATATAATAACACCATCTATCAAAAATACATTACACGGGGGGCGGGGCTGGCCAGCAATTGAGACGGTTGCATGATGTGGGAGCTCCGTGAATATAGCATTTAAGAAAGTCCTACTACTGTTGATAAACCTCAAAAATAGCTGAACTACTGACTAATTTTGCTAGGAGAAGCCCTGGACATGCTGACAAGCGCTTGGCCATTTTCTGCTCTATGCTGAGCTAAATATCTGCCTCGGATCTGGCCGTCTCATGCAGTAGTGCCATCTTGGAATACTAGTGCACCCAGCTGGGATACTGATCCCTGCACTCAAATCCACCTAATAGATCTTCAAACCTGCCGTTCCCTAATGCTTGAGGTGTATTATAGTGCTAACCAACATGGACATGCAAATACCCTACTTCGTTGTCAGAGATCTTCTCGAAGAGCATGGGAGAAAGATGTGTGAGAGACTTGATGCCCTTATTTGTACGACCTAAGCAATGCGCACGCACGGTGACGGCCCCATGGTGGAGCGCAAGGAGGTGCAGGAACCACGGAGCAACATGGCACCTACAGCTCCTCAAGTGTGCTCTTTTCCACTGGTGTCGACAGGCACAGGCCCTAGGGCTGAGTTTCCCTTACCCAATGAAAATTTGCCGCTACTAGCAGAATATCCCAGTGTAAAGGATGACCGCATGGGGGTAGTCACTGAGATGCAGGTACTACAGGACGACATGGTGCTCACAATTTTTCATACAAGCTCCTCTCTGCCACCAAGTAGTACAACTCTCGGAGATTACATAATTTTCCAGGGGAGCCATACGAGAGGACTATACATTTTGGCTTTAAGGTGGGACTTTATATACTTGTCCCAACTGGTCAGCAGGGAGAGCTGGCAGATCCTACAGATACACCAAGTTATAACACCATGCCATCATGCCTCCCAGGGTCTCTGGTCTAGCATCGGATGAATGGGGTGATGTGTCCTTGGAGATGTGTCTGTATCCCACACTATCTCACACTATATATATTGTTTTGTTCCCAAATTACTTTTGTGATGCTCATTGCGGTTCGCTATGAAGGCCCTAGGGCCTGATATATAGAGGCCTATTTATCAAGTCTTCAAATACACTGGAATTCCGCAGCGTAGTTGTGGCGATCTTGATTCTCCTTATTTATCAAAGCCTACAGACCGGCAAAAGTAGAAATTTTGACTTAACATACGATCCGCCGGTCTCAGTTCGACACAGATCGATGTTTACATCATTACAGATGTTATGAATGCAAATTCGGCACTATCTGACTACTTTTGCTAGTTAACAAATTTCTACCACTATTCCGGCCCTGGGTACCTGCTTTTCAATCCGCCGCCCAGTGGAGGCCACGGATGCCATAGGAATCAATGGGAGTCTGAAAGCAGCGAAAGCTTATGTTCGCTGCAGCCCGATATCCCATTGATTCCTATGGGAGAATAAAAGTTACGTTTACACCTAATACCCTAACATAACCCCCAAGTCTAAACACCCCTAATCTGCCACCCCCTACACCGCCGCCACCTACATTATACTTATTAACCCCTAATCTGCCACCCCCTACACCGCCGCCACCTACATTATACTTATTAACCCCTAATCTGCCGCCCCGACACCGCCGACACCTACATTATACTTATTAACCCCTAATCTGCTGCCCCGACACCTACATTATACTTCTTAACCCCTAATCTGCCGTCCCCTACACCGCCACCACCTACATTATACTTATTAACCCCTAATCTGCTGCCCGACACCGCCGACACCTACATTATACTTATTAACCCCTAATCTGCTGCCCCGACACCGCCGCCACCTACATTATACTTATTAACCCCTAATCTGCCGACCCGACACCGCCGACACCTACATTATACTTATTAACCCCTAATCTGCCGCCCCGACACCGCCGCCACCTACATTATACTTATTAAACCCTATTCTGCTGTCTTGACACCGTCGCCACAAACTAAATTATGCTATTAACCCCTAAACCTAACAACCCGCTAACTTTATATTAAATATTAACTCTTCCCTATCTTATAATAAATTTAAACTTACCTTTAGATTTAAATTAAACTATATTAAACTACTAATTAACCTACCCTAACTATTAGACTAAAATTACATTAAACTATATTAAACTAATAATTAATCTACCCTAACTGTTATACTAAATTGCATTAAACTATATTAAACTATTAATTAATCTACCCTAACTGCTATACTAAAATTACAGTAAACTACAAATTAAATTAACTATATTATATATTTAAACACCTAACCCTACTCAAATAATTTAAATTTACACTAAAAAATTACTAAGTTACAAAAAACTAACAGCTAAGTTACAAAAAATAACAAACACTAAGTTACAAAAAAAATAAACACTAAGTTGCACAAAATAAAAAATAAATTATCAAAGATTTAAACTAATTACACCTAATCTAAAGGCCCTATGAAAATAAAAAAGCCCCCCCATAATAAAAAAACCCTAGCCTACAATAAACTACAAATAGCCCTTAAAAAGGCCTTCTGCGGGGCATTGCCCCAAAGAAATCAGCTCTTTTACTTGTAAATAAAAAATACAAATACCCCCCCAACAGTAAAACCCACCACCCACACAACCAAACCCCCAAATAAAAACCTAACTAAAAAAACCTAAGCTTCCCATTGCCCTGAAAAGGGCATTTGGATGGGCATTGCCCTTAAAAGGGCATTTAGCTATATTGCAGCCCAAACCCCTAGTCTAAAAATAAAACCCACCCATTAAACCCTTAAAAAATCCTAACACTAATCCCTGAAGTTCAACTTACAGTTTTGAAGATCCGACATCCATCCTCCAAGAAGCCGGCAGAAGTCTTCATCCAATCGGCCAAAGTCTTCATCCAAGCCCACAGAAGTATTCACCCAGACGGCATCTTCTATCTTCATCCATCCGGCCCGGCTCCATCTTCAAGACATCCGACGCGGAGCATCCTCTTCGTTCAACGTCTTCTTCCCAAAGGAATGTTCCTTTAAATTATGTCATCCAAGATGGCGTCCCTTAGATTATGATTGGCTGATAGAATTCTATCAGCCAATCGGAATTAAAGGGACAGTCTACACCAAAATTGTTATTGTTTAAAAAGATAGATAATCCCTTTATTACCCATGCCCCAGTTTTGCATAACCAACACAGTTATATTAATATATGTTTTACCTCTGTGATTACCTTGTATCTAAGCCTCTGGAGACTGCCCCCTTATCTCAGTGCTTGTGACTGACATGCAGTTTAGCCAATCAGGGCAGACTCCTAAATAACTCCATGGGAGTGAGCACAATGTTATCTATATGACACACGAACTAGTACTGTCTAACTGTGAAAAACTTTCAAAATGCTCTGAGCTAAGAGGCGGTTTTTAACGGTTTAGAAATCAGTTTGAGCTTACCTAGGTTTAGCTTTTAAAAAATACCACCAAGAGAACAAAGCAAATGTAATGATAAAAGTAAATTGGAAAGTTGTTTAAAATGTCATGTCCTATATGAATCATAAACGTTTATTTTTGACTAGACTGTCCCTTTAAGGTTGAAAAAATCCTATTGGTTGTTGCAATCAGCCAATTGGATCAGCCAATAGGATGAAAGCTCAATCCTATCAGCCAATAGGTGTCATGTTCTGTCTCCGGATATCATGTGAGAGCCTCATTGTCTGGAACAGTTGCTTTAAAGGAAGATTAGTAGAAGCCATACTGATTGAAAATGAAAACAAATTTATTTAAATAACAAAATACTTTGTTTAAGCAAATACTTGCAGAATATTTAAATATGCTACTCAGGTATGTTAAGACCACATACAGCAGGAGTGAAAATAAAGAAAACTAGTAAGCAGAGATGCAGATTCAAAAAGGAAAGTCTTTCTCTTGGTAATAACTGAAATGTAAGATTTGCACAAGGCAGAAAACAACTTGTAAACAGGTAGCAGGTTTAAAGGTAAAGTCTTTCTCCTTGTAATTGCTGAGTCCAGGAATTGCACAAGGCAGGAAACAACTTGCAAACTGGTAACAGGTTTAAAGGTAAAGTCTCTCTCCTTGTAATTGCTGAGTGCAGGAAATGCACAAGGCAGGAAACAAACTTGAAGATTGGTAACAGGTTTAAAGGTAAAGGTTTTCTCCTGGTAATACCTTATAAACAGGTGCAAAGGAAATCCTTCTCCTGGCAATGTCCAAGTGCAGGAATTGCATAAAGCAGGAAACAAACTTGTAGATTGGTAACAGGTTTAAAGGTAAAGGCTTTCTCCTGGTAATACCTTGTAAACAGGTGCAAAGGAAATCTTTTCTCCAAAGAAATACAGGAAACAGGTTCTGACTTGACAAAACAGATCCAATGTGAAGACACCAATGCAGACTAAAAGCCATCCTTAAATAGGGAGGTTTTGCACAGGGTTGGTTCTGATTAATTCCAGAATTGAGAACACCTGTGTGTTGCACAGGTGTAATAACAAGTAAGGCAAATAGTTACTGATCAGATCTTTTAAGTTCCTTGCTATTCCTAGAACTGGCTGTGGCTCAACACACAAGCAAACCGACTTGCAAGCACACAGGAATAGTAACCACAGAGCCACAGGTTCAAATCCCCACACAGCCCTTCTTAGCAGAATGCCTCCCAGACCTTTTCTTTTTCTTTTTAATCTGGAGGCTTGGTTCCTGACAGATGCCCCCTCCAAAGAGCGCACTCTGGGCGCTCAAAGCCTGTTCAAACATCTGAAGGTGGGATTTACTAACAAGTGTTCCATTTGAAGCCCTAATACAATCAGATGGAATGGATTCTTTGCTTGGAACAGCTGCCTGAGATTGGGGACCCTTAGAAGATATCCCTGTAGGCATAACAAGAGCTGAAAAACCAAGACAGTTTTGATTTAGAGGTTCCTGATTATACCCAGCAGCTTGCAATGGACTGGCTGATGGGCAGGGTACCTCCGGGTAGGAAAAGACCTCTCCTTCAGAGTCAAGGAATTCGTTATCTGGGTCATATCTGCCTGATGGGTAGAGTACCTCCGGGTAAGGTATGACCTCTCCTTCAGAGTCCAGGAATTCATTTTCTGTGTCATTTATATCCAATTCAACCATCTCATCCAATTCTTTCTCAGTCAATGAGTAGCTGGGTGAAGGTGGTACAAGGAGGTGTGGATCTTTAGAATTGGCAGAGTCTGATTTAGCTGGAAGGTTTGTCACTTTTATGTCTGATGAGTGACATTTGTTAGCTGGATCTCCAGCCAGGGCAGAAACAAGGTAATGTGCAGGATTTCCAGGAGGTATTTTTGCAGAGTTCCCCAATGTGGTTGATGCAGAAACAGATGCAGTGGTATGGGTAATGGATGTAGTTGGAGTTGTACTCCCAATGACCTTCTGTTTCAAATCAGGTACAATTTCTTGAAGCGTGTTAGAAACGGTTGTTTGTAGAATTGATGTATTCTCAGTAGCTGGATCCTCTCCAGGAGTATCTTTAAGTTTGCTAGTGGAAGAATAATTTGTTCCCTTAACATCAGAGTCCATTTTAAACTTGGCTATATCTCGACTTGATCCTCTAGGGGGTCTTACTGGACACCCTGTGATGTGGTGACCAGTTCCCCCACAATAGAAACAGAGGTTAAGCTGTCTTCGCCGAATTTTCTCCTCTTCTGTTAAGGGTTCTTTAAAACCTTTCCTTGTTTGGGAGGTAACTTTAGACAAGGTTTCGGTTGGGAGAGATAACATTTCCACCAGCTCCATAAAGTTAATGAGTATGTCCTTAATAAACTTTAACACTGAATCCAATATAGCAATAATCCCAGAGGGCTCTCTTTTATGGTCTTCACATTCTGTCATGTTCTGTCTCCGGATATCATGTGAGAGCCTCATTGTCTGGAACAGTTGCTTTAAAGGAAGATTAGTAGAAGCCATACTGATTGAAAATGAAAACAAATTTATTTAAATAACAAAATACTTTGTTTAAGCAAATACTTGCAGAATATTTAAATATGCTACTCAGGTATGTTAAGACCACATACAGCAGGAGTGAAAATAAAGAAAACTAGTAAGCAGAGATGCAGATTCAAAAAGGAAAGTCTTTCTCTTGGTAATAACTGAAATGTAAGATTTGCACAAGGCAGAAAACAACTTGTAAACAGGTAGCAGGTTTAAAGGTAAAGTCTTTCTCCTTGTAATTGCTGAGTCCAGGAATTGCACAAGGCAGGAAACAACTTGCAAACTGGTAACAGGTTTAAAGGTAAAGTCTCTCTCCTTGTAATTGCTGAGTGCAGGAAATGCACAAGGCAGGAAACAAACTTGAAGATTGGTAACAGGTTTAAAGGTAAAGGTTTTCTCCTGGTAATACCTTATAAACAGGTGCAAAGGAAATCCTTCTCCTGGCAATGTCCAAGTGCAGGAATTGCATAAAGCAGGAAACAAACTTGTAGATTGGTAACAGGTTTAAAGGTAAAGGCTTTCTCCTGGTAATACCTTGTAAACAGGTGCAAAGGAAATCTTTTCTCCAAAGAAATACAGGAAACAGGTTCTGACTTGACAAAACAGATCCAATGTGAAGACACCAATGCAGACTAAAAGCCATCCTTAAATAGGGAGGTTTTGCACAGGGTTGGTTCTGATTAATTCCAGAATTGAGAACACCTGTGTGTTGCACAGGTGTAATAACAAGTAAGGCAAATAGTTACTGATCAGATCTTTTAAGTTCCTTGCTATTCCTAGAACTGGCTGTGGCTCAACACACAAGCAAACCGACTTGCAAGCACACAGGAATAGTAACCACAGAGCCACAGGTTCAAATCCCCACACAGCCCTTCTTAGCAGAATGCCTCCCAGACCTTTTCTTTTTCTTTTTAATCTGGAGGCTTGGTTCCTGACAATAGGATTTAGCTCACATTCTATTGGCTGATTGGAATAGCCAATAGAATGCGAGCTCAATCCTATTGGCTGATTGGATCAGCCAATAGGATGAAAGCTCAATCCTATTGGCTGATTGCAACATCCAATAGGATTTTTTCAACCTTAATTCCGATTGGCTAATAGAATTCTATCAGCCAATCAGAATCTAAGGGATGCTATCTTGGATGACATCACTTAAAGGAACATTCATTCGGGAAGAAGACGTCAAACGAAGATGATGCTCCGTGTCGGATGTCTTGAAGATGGAGCCGCTCCGCGCCGGATGGATGCAGATAGAAGATGCCGTCTGGGTGAAGACTTCTGCGGGCTTGGGTGAAGACTTCGGCCACTTGGATGAAGACTTCTGCCGGCTTCTTGGAGGATGGATGTCGGATCTTCAAAACTGTAAGTGGATCTTCAGGGGTTAGTGTTAGGATTTTTTAACGGTTTATTGGGTGGGTTTTATTTTTAGACTAGGGGTTTGGGCTGCAATAGAGCTAAATGCCCTTTTAAGGGCATTGCCCATCCAAATACCCTTTTCAGGGCAATGGGGAGCTTAGGTTTTTTAGTTAGGTTTTTATTTGGGGGGGTTGGTTGTGTAGGTGGTGGGTTTTACTGTTTGGGGGGTATTTGTATTTTTTTATTTACAGGTAAAAGAGCTGATTACTTTGGGGCAATGCCCCGCAAAAGGCCCTTTTAAGGGCTATTTGTAGTTTATTGTAGGGTAGGGGTTTTTTTTATTTTGGGGAGGCTTTTTTATTTTCATAGGGCTCTTAGATTAGGTGTAATTAGTTTAAATCTTTGATAATTTATTTTTTATTTTGTGTAACTTAGTGTTTATTTTTTTGTAACTTAGTGTTTGTTATTTTTTGTAACTTAGTTGTTAGTTTTTTGTAACAGTAATTTTTTAGTGTAGATTTCAATTATTTGAGTAGGGTTAGGTGTTTAAATATATAATATAGTTAACTTAATTTGTAGTTTAATGTAATTTTAGTATAGCAGTTAGGGTAGATTAATTATTAGTTTAATATAGTTTAATGTAATTTTAGTATAACAGTTAGGGTATATTAATTATTAGTTTAATACATTTATTGTAATTTTAGTATAATAGTTAGGGTAGGTTAATAAGTAGTTTAATATAGTTTAATTTAAATCTAAAGGTAAGTTTAAATTTATTATAAGATAGGGATGAGTAAATATTTAATGTACAGTTAGGGGGTTGTTAGGTTTAGGGGTTAATAGGTTAATTTAGTTTATGGCAATGTGGGGGGCTGGTGGTTTAGGGGTTAATAACTTTATTTAGTTGCGGCGGGATAGGGGTTAATAACATAATGTAGGTGGCGGCGGTGTAGGGGTTAATAACATAATGTAGGTGGCGGCAGTGTAGGGGGCGGTAGATTAGGGGTTAAGAACAATGTAGGTGACGGCGGGGTCCAGGAGCGGCGGGATAGGGGTTAATAAGTTTATTAGAGTTGCGGCGGTATCGGGGAGCAGCGGGATAGGGGTCAATAACTTTATTTAGTTGCAGCGGGGTCCGGGAGCGGCGGGATAGGGGTTAAACATTTTAGTATAGTGGCGGTGTTTAGTGACAGTATGCAAATAAAGCTGGGAAAAGCTGAATAGCAGCGAGATTGATGAATGTTAGTTAACAACAGTACGCTGCTCATCGCCCCCGTACTTGGTGCCTGGCTTTTTGACAGCTTTTTTGTTAAATATGGAGAGCGTATTCAGATCCGTGGCCGCAATGTTAGGCGATGTCAGGCGAGCGTATTGGTGCCGTTGAATGCAGCACAGTTGACGGCTTGATAAGTAGGCCTCATAGACTCGCAATCTCCACTTGCTCATTT
The DNA here is from genome assembly GCF_027579735.1 of Bombina bombina. NCBI lineage: Eukaryota > Metazoa > Chordata > Amphibia > Anura > Bombinatoridae > Bombina > Bombina bombina. Next base: position 277,688,215 of record NC_069507.1, read on the forward strand.
GCTCATGATACGCTTATATGCTGTATGACCATATTTGTCACCATTAGCATGCTTCCCATCCCTGTGTGCCCCATCGCCAGCAGATTCTGAAATAACAGCAAAGAAAGTGGCGCTTACCATTCCGGGGTTTTATTCACCGTGATTTTGAGCAGCGTATCTTCAGCGTAGACCCTGTTCCTCTGTCTCGTTTCCCCACCGTCAGGAGCCCAGCAAGAGCACCTACGTCACAGGCGCAGACTCGCAATCCAACTACCATCCACTTCCGGGCATCACTCACAGGCAAGGAGGGACCAGCAGGCAAAACACCGTTGATAAAAAGGCAAACTTTATTGGTGACAGTGAGTAAAAACAAAAAGAGCCTCAGCTCATTGTGGCAATCCGGGGTCACAGAACGGCAATAGCTATATGGAGAGCGTATTCAGATCCGCGGCCGCAATGTTAGGCAATGTCAGGCGAGCGTATTGGTGCAGTCGAATGCAGCACAGTTGACGGCTTGATAAGTAGAACTCATAGACTCGCAATCTGCACTTGCTCATATGCTCGTGATACGCTTATATGCTGTATGACCAAATTTGTCACCATTAGCATGCTTCCCATCCCTGTGTGCCCCATCGCCAGCAGATTCTGCCCTTCACTATTGTGTCCTTTATGTTAAGAAGGTACATGCTCCTGTGTGTAATGTTTTCCCCTCTCACTTCTATGTTACAGGTTATGTACACTCTTGCTAGGTAGGGTATGAGTCCTTGATGTAGGGAGAGATTTTGGTTAACTCGTAGCCTCAACTGTAGCCTCAACAGTATATAAATGTATAGCGATAGGAGATATCTCTATCCATGTGGTGTTAACCTGAGCCAAGTCCCACTATGCATAAATATTTGTCTCACATAGTTATTACCCTGGAGATTAGTTTTTGCCTTTGTTAAGATCAATCCAGAAGGGCTTATGACTCTAGAACATCCCCTAATCACAGTCCTACTAAGCTACTAGAGCAATATTTCACTTACTATATACCCTAAGCAGTGTAAGACAAATCTTCATGTAAAGGTGCTCCACAAATGAGGTTGTGTTTGTCTTAGGTGTTGGTTATCGCACTGTTATTTTTACTGTTGGGGGTGTTTGTATTTTTTTAACAGGTAAAAGAGCTGATTTCTTTGGGGCAATGCCCCGCAAAAGGCCCTTTTAAGGGCCATTGGCAGTTTAGTGTAGGTTTTTTTTTATTTTGGGGGGCTTTTTTATTTTGATAGGGCTATTAGATTAGGAGTAAATCGTTTTTATTTTTGATAAAAAAAAAAATTATTTTGTGTAATTTAGTGTTTATTTTTTTTTTGTAATTTATTAATTTAATTTATTTGATTTGATTGTAATGTTAGCTGTTAGTGTAAGGTAGTTTAGGTTTTATTTTACAGGTAACTTTGTATTTATTTTAACTAGGTAGCTAGTAAATAGTTAATAACTATTTAATAACTAGTCTACCTAGTTAAAATAAATACAAACTTACCTGTGAAATAAAAATAAAACCTAAGCTAGCTACAATGTAACTATTAGTTATATTGTAGCTAGCTTTTTTTTACAGGTATTTAGTTTTAAATAGGAATTATTTAGGTAATAATTGTAAGTTTAATTTAGATTTATTTTAGTTAGGGTTAGACTTAGGCTTAGGGTTATGTTAGGGTTAGGTTTAGGGGTTAATATATTTATTTAGTGTTAGTGACGTGGGAGGCCAGAGGTTTAGGGGTTAATAACTTTAGTATAGTGGTGGCAACATTGGGGGCAGCAGATTAGGGGTTAATAACTGTAATGTAGGTGGCGGCGATCTTAGGGGCAGCAGATTAGTGGTGTTTAGACGGGTTTTTTTTTTGTTAGGGTGTTAGGTTTAAACATAACTCTTTCTTTCCCCATAGACATCAATGGGGCTGCGTTACGGAGCTTTTGTTTTCGCAATCGCAGGTGTTAGGCTTTTTTTTTAGCCGACTCTCCCCATTGATGTCTATGGGGAAATCTTGCACGAGCATGTCAAAACACTGATTGTATTTGGGTGAGGTATGGAGCTCAACGCAACCATATCGCCCGCACAAGCCGGGTTTTACAAAACCTGTAATAGCAGCGCTATAGGGAGGTTAAATACCGCCGCTTTTGTGGCGGTCGTTAATTCCCCTATAGCGCTCAAAACTCGTAATCTAGCTGACAGTGAGGAATGTGTATAGGAAATATATAGACAATCCGAATACCAGGTTATGGCATAAGTATCAAGAGGCTAAAAAAGAAAGAGGCAGTTTCTTACATCAGAAAAAAGAAATGAAAGTTAAGGCTTCCTTCATGTCTTTTTCAGGCAAAACAGTTAAATGGCTGGCTAATATAACAAAGGCTTGTAAAAATAAAAACTTTATTGAAGCCATTAAAACAGATAATGGGAGATTTGTGTACGGAGATCAATAAGATATTCCATACCTTCTATCAGGCGATTTACACATGCAGTGGCATTAATAACATTAATAAACTGTCGTTCTGGGAAAAAATAAGAGTTCCCAAGGTAAGCAGAGAAAGTTTAGATTTTTTAAATACACCGATTTCGGAAGAAGAAATCATTAAAGAGATTTAACAGGCTGCAGTAAACAAAGCTCCGGGTCCTGACCAACTACCCATAGAATTCTATAAGATACTTTTAGAGTCAATCATACCAACACTACACTGCCTTTTTAATCGTTACTATACTCAAAACAAAAAAGAAAGGCTGCAATGCTTACAATTGATGTGGAGAAGGCCTTTGACTCCATCACATGGGATCAATTATTTACCCCAATAGGCGAATTTGGGTTGATTGGACACTTTGAGAAGTTTATTTAAACTATTTATAGCAAATCAACTTCAGTATTAACCATTAATGGACAATTTTCCCCAGCAATTAATATTACTAAAGGTACTAGAAAGGGCTGTCCCCTTTCACTGTTACTGTTTAATGTGGCAATAGAACTGCTGGCGATAATTCTTAGGAAAGAATTAGATGGTATATTCTTGGGCGGCAGGAAATTAGTTTTATCGCTCTATGCAGATGATCTCCTGATTTTTATAGGAGACTCTAAAAAAAATATTCCTATCTTACTTGATACTACTCAAAAAAATCGGGCTATAAGATCAACTTGTCTAAGTCAGAAATTTTATGGTTACATAAAAATATTAGAAGCATTGGTAGTACACCTTTTAAGGAGGTAAAAGAACAGATCCAGTATCTAGGTATTATATTAAGTAAGAACCCAGAAAGATGGTACGATCTAAATTACAATAGGATATGGAGATCGATTACTAAAGATCTACAGAGAAGGAAGATATTACCCTTAAGCATATCAGCCAAAGTGCAGCTAATCAAGATGCTACTCCTTCCTAAAATCCTATATCTTTGTCAGAACCTCCCCATATTCATTAGGGAAACTGACCTGGGGAAATTTTATTCAGATTGCACATACTTTCTCTGGAAAGGGAGAAAGACTCAGCTAGCACAGTTAAATGGATTTAGTTTCCTACTCTGAGATGGAGCAAAACATGATCTCTCCTTTCTCACTTAAAGGACTATTACACTCCAATCTCAAAAACATAAATTATGCTTACCTAATTTAATTTCATTTCCATCGAGGGGAGGAGAGTCCATGGCTTCATTCATTACTGTTGGGAGCTTAGAACCTGGCCACCAGGAGGAGGCAAAGACAACCCAGCCAAAGGCTTAAATACCTCCCCCGCTTCCCTCATCCCCCAGTCATTCTGCAGAGGGAACAAGGAACAGCAGGAGAAATATCAGGGTATAAAAGATGCCAGAAGATAATATTAAATTTAGGTCTGCCCATCGGAGCTACAGGCAGGAGCCGTGGACTCTCCTCCCCTCGATGGAAATTAAATTATCAGGTAAGCATAATTTATGTTTTCCATCTAAAGGGGAGGAGAGTCCATGGCTTCATTCATTACTGTTGGGAACATATACTCAAGCTCTAGAGGACACTAAATGAAACCGGGAGGGTAAAAGGCGGACCCTAATCTGAGGGCACCACAGCCTGCAAAACCTTTCTCCCAAAAACAGCTTCCACAGAAGCAAAATCTTCAAATTTGTAAAACTTTGTAAAAGTGTGTAAGGAGGACAAGGAAGCCGCCTTACAAATTTGCTCCATAGAGGCCTCATCTTGAAGGCCCAAGACGAAGCTACAGCTCTAGTTGAATGAGCCGTGATCCTCTGAGGAGGCTTATGACCCGCTGTCTCATAAGCCAAACGAATCAAACTCCTCAACCAAAAGGACAAAGAGGTAGCAGAGGCCCTTTGCCCCTTGCACTTTCCAGAATACACCACGAAAAGAGATGTAGACTGTCTGAAATCCTTTGTAGCCTGAAGATAAAACTTCAAGGCACGAACCACATCCAGGTTATGAAGTAACCTTTCTTTTGAAGAATAAGGGTTAGGACACAAAGAAGAAACAACTATTTCCTGATTGATGTTACGGTTGGACACCACCTTGGGGAGAAACCACAACCGAGTGCAAAGTACAGCCTTATCCATATGAAACACCAGATAAGGAGGCTCACTTTGCAAGGCAGCTAGTTCAGATACTCTGCCAATGCAATAGCCAACAGGAAGAGAACCTTCCAGGACAGAATCTTAATGTCTATGGAATGCATAGGTTCAAACAGAACCCTCTGCAAAACCCTAAGGACTAAGTTTAAGGTCCAAGGTGGATCCAACTGTCTAAAGACAGGCCTGATTCTAGACAGAGCCTGAACAAAAGATTGGATGTCAGGAAGCTCAGTGAGTCTCCTGTGCCACAAGACTGATAATGCCAAAATCTGTCCCCTTAAGGAACTAGTGGCAAGACCCTTTCCAAACCATCTTGGAGAAATGACAGAATCCTGTATACCTTCACCTTATGCCAAGGATATCCATGCTTCTCACACCAGGACAAGTAAGTCCTCCACACCTTATGGTAGATGCGACGAGTGACTGGCTTCCTTGTCTGAATCAGAGTATTAATCCCTTTTACAGAAAAACCTCTCTTGGCTAAGACTAGGCGTTCAATCTCCACGCAGTCAGCCTCAGAGAATCTAGATTTTGATGTTGAAAGGGGCCCTCTGACAGCAGATCCCTGCGGAAAGGATGACATCCCCACCAGATCCGCAAACCATGTCCTCCGTGGCCAAGAAGGAGCAATCAGAATGGCCGAGGACCGCTCCTGTTTGATGCGTGCCACTACACGAGGTAGAAGTGGTAACGGTGGAAAAATGAAAGCTAGGCTGAATCTCCAAGGAACCACTAAGGCATCTATCAGCTCTGCCTGGGGATCCCTGGACCTCGACCCGTATCAAGTTAGCTTGCAATTAAGTCTGGACGCCATGAGATATATCTCTATGAGATCTATCCTATCTGAAACAAATCTCTGCAAACACCTCGCGGTGAAGAGCCCATTCCCCTGGATGGAAAGATTGTCTGCTAAGACAGTCTGCTTCCCAGTTGTCCACACCTGAAATGTGAATCGCTGAAAGCGAGCAGTCGTGGGACTCTGCCCACTCCAGAATCCGAGACACCTCCCTCATCGCGAGGAAGCTCCTTGTACCCCCTTAATGGTTGATGTTAGCCACCGAGGTAATGTTGTCGGTCTGGAATCTGATGAAACCGACCAACCTCAGAGAAGGACATGCCTTCAGAGCATTGTAAATTGCTCGTAGTTCAGGATGGAGAGACTCCTCCCTGGACCACTTTCCTTGTGCCATCCTGGCACCCCAAACAGCCCCCCATCCTGTCAGACTGGCGTCCATGGTCACAATCTCCCAGGACGGTCTCAAGAAGGATGTCCCCATGGACAGTTGCTCTGGACGAATTCACCAAGAGAGGGAGTTCCGAGTCCGACCATCCATGGGTATCAGCTGTGATCAATCAGAATGATCGCCGTTCCACTGTCTCAACATGCACAATTGAAGAGGCCTGAGATGGAACCTGGAGAATGGTATGACATCTATGCTTGAATGCAGGGAACTCTTTCCTGAGTTGATCTTCCAACCGTGAGATTGGAGCAGAAGAAGAGCCCTCGAATGATCCTCTGCGAGGATGAGCGACGACCCCTGAACTAGGATATCGTCCAGGTAAGGTGCCGCTGCAATGCCCCTGGATCTGGCCACTGCAAGCAGCGCCGCCAGAACCTTTGTGAAGACTCTCAGGGCCGTCGCCAGACCAAAAGGAAGGGCCACAAACTGGAAGTGTTGGTTTAGAAACGCAAATCTTAGGAACCTGCAGGGCCAGACTGGGAATACAAAGCAGCCCTGGAAAAATTGTAGACCAGCCCAACAGCCCTATTATCCGAGATATATATATATATATATATATATATATATATATATATATATATATATATATATATATATATATATATATATATACACATATTTAGATAGATAGATAGATAGATATATGCACACACACACACACATATATACAGTGGATATAAAAAGTCTACACACCCCTGTTAAAATGTCAGGTTTCTGTGATGTAAAAAAATGAGACAAAGATAAATCATTTCAGAACTTTTTCCACCTTTTAATGTGACCTATAAACAGTACAACTCAATTGAAAAACAAACTGAAATCTTTTAGGTAAAGGGAAATAAAAATAAAAAACTAAAATAATATGGTTGCATAAGTGTGAACACCCTTTTATAACTGGGGTGTAGCTGTGTTCAGAATTAAGCAATCACATTCAAAATCATGTTAAATAGGACTCAGTACACACCTGTCATCATTTAAAATGCCTCTGATTAACCCCAAATAAAGTTCAGCTGTTCTAGTAGGTCTTTCCTGACATTTTGTTAGTCGCATCCTACAGCAAAAGCCATGGTCCGCAGAGAGCTTCTAAAGCATCAGAGGGATCTCATTGTTAAAAGGTATCAGTCAGGAGAAGGGTAAAAAAGAATTTCCAAGGCATTAGATATACCATGGAACACAGTGAAGACAGTCATCATCAAGTGAAGAAAATATGGTGCAACAGTGACATTACCAAGAACTGGATGTCCCTCCAAAATTGATGAAAAGACGAGAAGAAAACTGGTCTGGGAGGCTGCCAAGAGGCCTACAGCAACATTAAAGGAGCTGCAGGAATATCTGGCAAGTACTGGCTGTGTGGTACATGTGACAACAATCACCCGTATTCTTCATATGTCTGGGCTATGGGGTAGAGTGGCAAGACGGAAGCCTTTTCTTACAAAAAAAACATCCAAGCCCGGCTAAATTTTGCAAAAACACATCTGAAGTCTCCCAAAAGCATGTGGGAAAAGGTGTTATGGTCTGATGAAACCAAAGTTGAACTTTTTGGCTATAATTCCAAAAGATATGTTTGGCGCAAAAACAACACTGCATATCACCAAAAGAACACCATACCCACAGTGAAGCATGGGGGTGTCAGCATCATGCTTTGGGGCTGTTTTTCTTCAGCTGGAACTGGGGCCTTAGTCAAGGTAGAGGGAATAATGAACAGTTCCAAATACCAGACAATATTGACACAACACCTTCAGGCTTCTGCTAGAAAGCTGAACATGAAGAGGAACTTCATCTTTCAGCATGACAACGACCCAAAGCATACATCCAAATCAACAAAGGAATGGCTTCACCAGAAGAAGATTAAAGTTTTGGGATGGCCCAGCCAGAGCCCAGACCTGAATCCAATTCAAAATCTGTGGGTGATCTGAAGAGGGCTGTGCACATGAGATGCCCTCGCATTCTGACAGATTTAGAGTGTTTTTGCAAAGAAGAGTGGGCAAATCTTGCCAAGTCAAGATGTGCCATGTTGAAAAACCCATACCCAAAAAGACTGAGTGCTGTAATAAAATCAAAAGGTGCTTCAATAAAGTATTAGTTTAAGGGTGTTCACACTTATGCAACCATATTATTTTAGTTATTTTTTTATTTATTTCCCTTTACCTAAAAGATTTCAGTTTGTTTTTCAATTGAGTTGTACAGTTTATAGGTCACATTAAAGGTGGAAAAAGTTCTGAAATGATTTATCTTTGTCTCATTTTTTTACATCACAGAAACCTGACATTTTAACAGGGGTTTGTAGACTTTTTATATCCACTGTATATCTATATATACACACACACATATTGATATATATATATATATACACACACACACACACACACACAGTATATACACATATACATATTTATATACATATAAATAATACACACATTATATATACATATATAAATATATATGTGTGTGTAATATTTATATATAAAATAAGATAATTAGATGTTTTTCCCTCTGCACTCTGATCAAAGGGAGGGAGGCTGAGAGCACTATGCCCAGGCCAGACAACAGCAGACATTCAAGAGGCATCTCCATTAAATTAACAGCAGAGACATTCATTAGGTCAGCAGCCCCCTGTAACCCTCTTACCATAAATTACTGGCCTAAACGGAGAAGCTGTTAGTTAGTGCCGCGCTCGGGCAGAGAGGGAGGAGGGGGAGGCTTAACTTGAGCTCACGCCGTGCAGAGCAATAAAACAATCTGGCTATTGTTGGGGGCGGGTGCCACTAGAGTCACAGGCTCTGCTTCACAAGCTTTAAAGAAAGCTTCAGTTTTTATTACACAGACAGTGTGCACTGCGCAGGGGCTGTGCAGGGAGACTATGCAATAACACATATGACAGCCCTGCGTTCTGTTTTATCATCCTGCTTCAGGGGATTTTATTCAGCACACACAGGCACAGACGTGAGTGAGGCATATATCTATTTGGCGGCCCTATCCACTGCGGCCCAGCGGGAAAAGTCCCGGCATCCCGCTAGCCCAATCCGGCCCTGGGAACCTGAAGTGGTCCCTGTGAATTGGCACATGAAGGTAAGCGTCCTTCAAGTCTATAGCCGTCATGAACTGTCCCTCTTGAACTAGGGGCAGAATAGATCTGATCGTTTCAATTTTGAATGATGGAACCCTCAGAAACCTGTTTAAACACTTTAGGTCCAGAATCGGGCGAAACGTGCCCTCCTTCTTTGGAACCACAAAAAGGTTGGAATAGTATCCTAGACCCCTTTCTGCTAGGGGTACTGGTACGATCACCCAGAGAGAGGCGAGATCTCTCATACACTCTAGAAAAGCCTCTCTCTTCTCTGGTTTCGAAGACAGGTTTGGCAGGAGGAATCTGCCCTTGGGCGGATGGGATCTGAACCCTATCCTGTAACCCTGGGAGACAACTTCTAGAACCCAAGGGTCCTGAATGTCCTTCAACCATGCATTTGAGAATAGAGATAATCTGCCCCCTACATGATCCAGAGACTGGTCGGGGGCTGCCCCTTCATGCCGATTTCCTCTTGGCGGGCTTCTTGCTCTGCTTAGACTTGTTCCAAGATTGAGCCAGCTTCCAAGATCCCTTGGACTGGTCCGCTTTCGTGGCAGGCTGCTGACACTGGGCCTTGTCCGCGCGAAAGGGGCGAAAAGTAGATCCCTTAGGCTTAGCCTTCTTATCCTGCGGGAGGAAAGCTCCCTTGCCTCCCGAACCGTGGATATAATACAATACAATCCTGGACCAAACAGGATCTTCCCTTGAAAAGGCAGGAACAACAGCCTCGATTTAGAGGTCATGTCCGCAGACCAAGATTTTAGCCACAGAGCCCTGCGCGCTAAAACAGAAAAACCTGACACCTTAGCATTCAGGTGAATAATTTTCATATTGGCATCACAGATGAAAGAATTGGCGACCTTCAGCACCTTAATCTTCTCCTGTATCTCGTTGATGGAGGTCTCCCCCTCAACCATTTCACACAGGGATTCACACCAATATGTCGCAGCTCCAGCAACCTCCGCAACTGCCGCAGCTAGCTGGAAAACAAACCCTGTGTGCTGAAACATCTTTCTCAACATGTTTTCCAGCTTTTTATCCATGGGCTCTTTAAACAACGAGCAATCCTCGAGGGGAATAGTTGTCCGCTTCGCGAGCATAGAGATAGCCCCATCCACCTTAGGGATGGTCCCCCACAGCTCAAGCTGAGAGTCCGGAATGGGGAACAGTTACTTAAAAGAAGAAGAAGGGGAAAAGGAGGAACCTAATCGCTCCCATTCATTCTTAATAATATTTGCCATCTTGACATGAACCGAGACTGAGGTACTACCCTGTCCTCGTATACCTTGTCAAGCTTAGGAATTGCAGGTTCCTCCGGGATCTTAGGTTCTGGAACCTCCAGAGTAGCAAGCACCTGCCACAGCAAAAAGTGCAAATTCTCCATCCTAAACCTATAACCAGGCTCCTCCGCAGCTGGAGGTTTAGATGACACGGACTCTGACCCAGAAGGGGCCACCTCCGAAGAGTTGGAGTGGGCCTCGTCTTCGTATAGAGCCTCTGGATCTTCCATCAGCGAAGAAGAAAAACTCTTGGCCGAGCCGCCATAATACACCCTACCTACGCTTGCGCTTAGCAGAACGTGGTAAGGCATGGATCACCTTTGAAACCCGCCTATTCCAGTTGGTCCGCAAAGTCTGACGGCCAACGAATCGGTTGGATCCCGGTTGGACCTCGGAGCGCTGCATGTGCAATTGGAGATGAATGTAGGGAACACACCTCATGGGACAAAGAACCCTCAGAGATGGACGGCTCAGTAGTAGTAGACATCCATTTACTTTTAGATGTTGTAACTTTATCAAGGCATGTGGAACATAGTTGAGCAGACTGATCTACCAGAACCTCCTCACAATAAACACAGGGATGAGACTTTGTTAAAGAGGGAGAACCCTCTAACGTGTCTAATAGTTTGCGCTTTTGTTCGGACTAACTTAATTTACAAACAGGCACCTTAATACCGCCAATGGCCGGGGCACTTACCACATCCTAGAACTCGGACTGCAGAAACCGCTACGTCTCCTGCACCGCAGATCAACAGAGAAAGAGAGATAGGCACACCCAGACACATTGAATGCCTGACAGGACCACCCCTGCACTAGGGAAAAACACGCCAAAAAATGGCTGTGCAAGATTCCCGCAAGTAACCTGAAAGTTCCACACATTGCCAGAGCCTCATCTCACGCATAACGCAGTAATGACACAATAAACATATCATGTATAAACCCCCCCTGTTCAATAATCCCGCTTCCAGGAATATTAACCCTTGATTCTGTAATGATAAAGAGGCATCACACTGTGACCCTGTCTTCTATGTTAACATTATTAATAAAAAATGAAACGATCTTACCAGAATCTACACCGTGGAACAGGAACACGGCCCTTCAAGTGTGACAGGTTAGTAGCCTTGCTTCTGACATGGACTTGAGTGTAGAAAGCAGGCAGCGAAACTCGTCAACGCTGATTGCTTGTGGAGCTGTTAAAATGAGTCGGGATGGTTTTGCAGAAAGACTCTCCCTGCATCTCCGGACTCTAACTTTCGCCCAGGCTTTCACTGAGAGGCTGACAGGACTACTTAAAACTCCAGTCCCAATGTGAAGAGTACTACCCTCCATAAGAGACTACTCCAAAACTCTGGCACTTCTCTGCCATCCTCCTGTGACAAAAGGCAAAGAATGACTGGGGAATGAGGGAAGTGGGGAGAGGTATTTAAGCCTTTGGCTGGGGTGTCTTTGCCTCCTCCTGGTGGCCAGGTTCTAAATTCCCAACAGTAATGAATGAAGCCGTGGACTCTCCTCCCCTTTAGATGGAAAATATACCCAAAGAGATAGTAAAGAAAAAAACAATATTTAATGTAGTGGTTACCTGGATCAAATATAACCAAGACTTAGAGATCAATAATCAGATATCATACTATCTGACTATTGTAGGTAATACAGAATTTACACCAGGTCTCACTTCTAAAAATATTTAAGATTTGTATTCCAGTTAGAAGATACAGAACTTCAGACAAATAAATTATTTGATACTCTATCCCAAGAATGTATCATTCCATCTAAAGAATTTTAGGCATACTTGCAAGTGAGACACTACTATTTTCAAGTATTAGAGAAGCACAGGAATAATTGGTCCCTGGGGGTTATAGATACCAATCTGAAACTATACCAAGCCAGGATAAGTACCATCTCAATCTGGTATAATTTAATAATACAAAGAAGATGGCAGATTAACCTAGAGAAGATTCATTTAAAATGGTTCAAAGACTTTAACGAGATTACAGTGGAAGAAATAGCTCAGAGTATTAAGATAGTACATAAATCTACTAGTTCAAGTAACTGGAGAGAATCTCATGTAAGAGTAATTAATAAGGCCTATATTACGCCAGCAGACATCTCTCGATGGTCAAACCACGATATAAAGGATTGTTCTAGATGTGGGTTACCAAAAGCAGATCTTAAGCACTGTTTCTGGAATTGTCCCAGGGTACAAACATTTTGGAATAGAATTAATTATTGGGTAAATAGATTTCTTGGGAATAAACTCAAATTTGAGATTAAAGGTATATTCTTTCTCTATAAACATACAAAGGAAATAGATAACATAAAATTAGTTAATACAGCAATTTTAATTTGACTAAATATTATCTTAAAATCATGGAAATCTAAATATAGTCCTACATTCCAAAAATTTAAGAAGAAAATTTTAATCCAGCTGCATCTTGAACAATTTGAGCTTAATATATCACAAGAGAAAAGAGTCAGTCAGTATTTTCAGAAATGGTTATAGGTGATATTGACATTTCCAGAGGGAGTACAAAGTCAGATTATATTCCCATTCAGGAGGTCAGATTTCTTCAATATGGCAGTGCAAACAGGCAGTTTTCCTAATGCATGGGCAGACTAAGCAGAGGGGGGAGTGGAAAGTGGAATCCCCTTTTCTCTTCCCCCTTTTTTTTTCTCTCTCTCTGTTGTGCTGCATTTTAGATGCTTGTTATATTAACTGCTCAAATGTGCATACAGCAAGAGGTGATTATATGGAGAAGGGGATAGGGGAGGGAAGGGGTAGGAAAGGAGTAGAAAAGAAGAGAGTGGCAAGAGAATACTAAGCTTCAGTAGACAATTGAGTGATAAAGAATTATTTGTAATAGTCTCAAGACTTCGATCTGTTTAAATATGTACGGGGGGAGGGGGAATAGGGCTAAAAAATCGCCAAATCATGAGCATGTTGAGGACTGTCAAGATATATATTCTGAATATTGAGGAGGATTGTTAAGACATATGGGGCTCTATTTAACAAGCTCCGTATGGAGCTTGATGGCCCCTGTTTCTGGCGAGTCTTCAGACTCGCCAGAAACAGCAGTTATGAAGCAGCGGTCACAAAGACCGCTGCTCCATAACACTGTCCGCCTGCTCTGAGCAGGCGGACAGACATCGCCGGAAATCAACCCGATCGAGTACGATCGGGTTGATTGACAGCTCCCTGCTGGCGGCCAATTGGCCGCGAGTCTGCAGGGGGTGGCGTTGCACCAGCAGATCTTGTGAGCTGCGCTGGTGCAATGCTGAATACGGAGATCGTATTGCTCTCCGCATTCAGCGAGGTCTGGCGGACCTGATCCGCACTGTCGGATCAGGTCCGCCAGACCTTAATAAATAGAGCCCATGGGGGGTAGTTATCAAGCCGTCAACCTCAAATACGCTGGAATTCCGCAGCGTATTTGTGGCGAGGCTGATTCGCCTTAGTTATCAAAGGCTACAGACCGGCAAAAGTAGAATTTTGTGACGTAAACTTCGATCCGCCGGACTCAGTCCGACACAGATCGATTCTTACGTCACTCCAGATGTTCCGCACACAAGTGCGGCACAATCTGACTACTTTTGCTAGTTATCAAAAAACTAGCAGGTACGCTCGGCACTTTTACGGCCCAGCGTACCTGGTTTTCAAACCGCCACCCTGGAGGCGGCGGATCCCATAGGAATCAATGGGAGTCTGACCATAGCGAAAGTACAAGTTCGCTGCTGCCAGACATCCCATTGATTCCTATGGGAATTGTCTGCACCTAACACCCTAACACGTACCCCGAGTCTAAACACCACTAATCTGTCCCCCCTACTCCGCCGCAACTAAATAAATGTATTACCCCCTAAACCGCCGCTCCCGGAGCCCACCGCAAGCTACTCTATACATATTAACCCCTAAACCGCCGCTCCCGGAGCCCACCGCAAGCTACTCTATACATATTAACCCCTAAACCGCCGCTCCCGGAGCCCACCGCAACTATAATATATGTATTAACCCCTAAACCGCCGCTCCCGGAGCCCACCGCCACCTACATTATACCTAGTAACTACTATCCTGCCCCCCCTACACCGTCGCCACCTATAATAAATTTATTAACCCCTATCCTGCCCCCCACTACACCGCCGCCACTGTAATAAATTTATTAACCCCTATCCTGCCCCCCACTACACCGCCGCCACTGTAATAAATTTATTAACCCCTATCCTGCCCCCCACTACACCACCGCCACTGTAAGAAATTTATTAACCCCTAAACCTAAGTCTAACACTAACCCTAACACCCCCTAACTTAAATATTAATTAAATACTTCTAAATAATATTTCTATTATGAACTAAATTATTCCTATTTAAAACTAAATACTTACCTTTAAAATAAACCCTAATATAGCTACAATATAAATAATAATTATATTGTAGCTATCTTAGGATTTATTTTTATTTTACAGGCAAATTTCAATTTATTTTAACTAGGTACAATAGCTATTAAATAGTTATTAACTATTTAATAGCTTACCTAGCTAAAATAAAGAGAAATTTACCTGTAAATAAAAACTAACCTAAGTTACAATTACACCTAACACTACACTATACTTAAATAAATTATTCCTATTTAAAACTAAATACTTACCTGTAAAATAAACCCTAAGATAGCTACAATGTAATTAATAATTACATTGTAGCTATTTTAGGAATTATATTTATTTTACAGGTAACTTTGTATTTATTTTAGCTAGTTAGAATAGTTATTAAATAGTTATTAACTATTTAATAACTACCTAGCTAAAAGAAATACAAAATCACCTGTAAAATAAATCCTAACCTAAGTTACAATTAAACCTAACACTACACTATCATTAAATAAATTAAATAAATTACCTACAAATAACTACAATTAAATACAATTACATAAACTAACTAAAGTACAAAAAATAAAAAAAGCTAAGTTACAAAAAATAAAAAAATAGGTTACAAACATTTTAAAAATATTACAACAATTTTAAGCTACTTACACCTAATCTAAGCCCCCTAATAAAATAACAAACCCCCCAAAATAAAAAAAATGCCCTACCCTATTCTAAATTAAAAAAGTTCAAAGTTCTTTTACCTTACCAGCCCTTAAAAGGGCCATTTGTGGGGCATGCCCCAAAGAATTCAGCTCTTTTGCCTGAAAAAGAAAAATACAACCCCCCCAACATTAAAACCCACCACCCACATACCCCTAATCTAACCCAAACCCCCCTTAAAATAACCTAACACTAATCCCCTAAAGATCATCCTACCTTTAGTCGTCTTCACTCAGCCGAGCCACCGATGGAACTGAAGAGGAGACCCGGACCGGCAGAAGTGATCCTCCAAGCGGCGCTGAAGAAATCTTCCATCCGATGAAGTGATCCGATCAGCCAATAGAATGCAAGCTCAATCTGATTGGCTGATTGGATCAGCCAATCGGATTGAACTTCAATCTGATTGGCTGATTCAATCAGCCAATCAGATTTTTCCTACCTTAATTCCGATTGGCTGATAGAATCCTATCAGCCAATCGGAATTGAAGGGACGCCATCTTGGATGACGTCCCTTAAAGGAGCCTTCATTCGTCGGTAGTCCGTCGGTAAAGAAGGATGTTCCGCGTCGGCGGGATGAAGATTCAAGACCCGGCTTGGAAGATGACATCGCCCGGATAGAAGACTTCTTCAGCGCCTCTTGGAAGATGACATCGCCCGGATGGAAGACTTTTTCAGCGCCGCTTGGAGGATCACTTCATCGGATGGAAGATTTCTTCAGCGCCGCTTGGAGGATCACTTCTGCCGGTCCGGGTCTCCTCTTCAGTTCCATCGGTGGCTCGGCTGAGTGAAGACGACTAAAGGTAGGATGATCTTCAGGGGATTAGTGTTAGGTTATTTTAAGGGGGGTTTGGGTTAGATTAGGGGTATGTGGGTGGTGGGTTTTAATGTTGGGAGGGGTTGTATTTTTCTTTTACAGGCAAAAGAGCTGAATTCTTTGGGGCATGCCCCACAAATGGCCCTTTTAAGGGCTGGTAAGGTAAAAGAGCTTTGAACTTTTTTAATTTAGAATAGGGTAGGGTATTTTTTTATTTTGGGGGGGTTTGTTATTTTATTAGGGGGCTTAGATTAGGTGTAAGTAGCTTAAAATTGTTGTAATATTTTTAAAATGTTTGTAACCTATTTTTTTATTTTTTGTAACTTAGCTTTTTTTATTTTTTGTACTTTAGTTAGTTTATGTAATTGTATTTAATTGTAGTTATTTGTAGGTAATTTATTTAATTTATTTAATGATAGTGTAGTGTTAGGTTTAATTGTAACTTAGGTTAGGATTTATTTTACAGGTGATTTTGTATTTCTTTAAGCTAGGTAGTTATTAAATAGTTAATAACTATTTAATAACTATTCTAACTAGCTAAAATAAATACAAAGTTACCTGTAAAATAAATATAATTCCTAAAATAGCTACAATGTAATTATTAATTATATTGTAGCTATCTTAGGGTTTATTTCACAGGTAAGTATTTAGTTTAAATAGGAATAATTTATTAAAGTATAGTGTAGTGTTAGGTGTAATTGTAACTTAGGTTAGTTTTTATTTTACAGGTAAATTTCTCTTTATTTTAGCTAGGTAAGCTATTAAATAGTTAATAACTATTTAATAGCTATTGTACCTAGTTAAAATAAATTGAAAGATGCCTGTAAAATAAAAATAAATCCTAAGATAGCTACAATATAATTATTATTTATATTGTAGCTATATTAGGGTTTATTTTAAAGGTAAGTATTTATTTTTAAATAGGATTAATTTAGTTGATAATAGAAATATTATTTAGATTTATTTAATTAATATTTAAGTTAGGGGGTGTTAGGGTTAGTGTTAGACTTAGGTTTAGGGGTTAATAATTTTATTACAGTGGCGGCGGTGTAGTGGGGGGCAGGATAGGGGTTAATAAATTTATTATAGGTGGCGACGGTGTAGGGGGGGCAGGATAGGGGTTAATAAATTTAATATAGGTTGCGGCGGGGTCAGGGAGCGGCGGTTTAGGGGTTAAACTATTTATTTAGTTGCGGCGAGGTGCGGGATCGGCAGGATAGGGGTTAATAACTTTATTATAGAGGGCGACGGTATAGGGGGGGCAGGATAGGGGTTACTAGGTATAATGTAGGTGGCGGTGGGCTCCGGGAGCGGCGGTTTAGGGGTTAATACATTTATCAGAGTTGCGGCAGGGTCTAGGAGCGGCGGTTTAGGGGTTAGTAACTTTATTTAGTTGCGGGGGGCTCCGGGGGCGCCGGTATAGGGGGTAGAACAGTGCAGTTTAGTGTGAGTGCTTAGTGACAGGCTAGCAATAAAGCTGTGAAAAAGCCGAAGAGCAGCGAGATCGGATGAGTGATAACTATCACAGTCCGCTGCTCATCGCCCCGCGGCTTTTTGACAGCTTTATTTGATAACTTAGGCGTATATTTTCAGGTCCGCGGCGGCGAAGGTAGGCGAGCTTAGGCGGGCGTATTGGGCCGGCGAAGGCAGGAAAGTTGACACGATAACTACCCCCCCCATAGGCTGAATATTGCCTACTGGGAATACAGATTCCTGTAAATATAGAGTTATGATACAGAACAATCAGCTAGATTATGAGTTTTGCGTTATTATTGAAAAAGCAGCGTTATGGCCCATAACGCTGCTTTTTCCCTAACGCTGCTATTACAAGTCTCATCAGTATAGGTGTACCGCACACCTTTTAGCCTGTCACGCAACGTCAGTACCGCACTTTCAATGGGACTCCCATAGCGCCGGTATTACACGTTTGCCTGGGAGGCCAAAAAGTGAGCGGTACACTCTATAACACATGATTCGCACAGCCATCTAAAGTCAGTAGTTATGAGTTTTATGCTACAAAGCTGTAACATAAAACTCATTACTAAACTGCTACAAAGTACACTAACACCCATAAACTACCTATTAAGCCCTAAACAGAGGCCCTCCTGCATTGCAAACACTATAATATATTTATTAACCCCTAATCTGCCGCTCCGGACATCGCTGCCACTATTAAAATCTATTAACCCCTATTCCGCCTTTCCCTGATATTGTCGCCACTATAATAAAGTTATTAACCCCTAAACCACTGCCCTCCCGCATCACAAACATTATTTAAATATTATTAACCCCTAATCTGCCATCCGCCCACACCGCCGCTATAATAAACCTAATAATTCCTAAACCGCAAGCCCCCCACAACGAGATATACTAAAATAAACTATTAACCCCTAAACCTAATGACCTCCTAACTTTATATTAACATTACAATTTCCTTATCTTAAATTAAATTAAAACATACCTGTCAAATTAAATAAATTAATTTTAAACTAACAATTAAACTATTATAATTATTAAACTAAAATTAAACTAACTACCAATTAAATTAAACTAAACATTAAAAAATCCTATCACTACTCTAAAAATTACAAAAAGTATCTAATTACCAAAAAAAATCTAAAAAAAACCTAAGCTAACCATTGCCATGAAAAGGGCATTTTTATGGGCAATGGTTTAGCTCTTTTTCTGCCCAGACCCTAAACTAAAAATAAAACCCACCCAATCCAGCCGGCAAGAAGTCTTTATCCAGGTAGCCTCTTCGATCTTCATCCAGCCGGCGAAGTCCTCATCCAAGCGGCAAGAAGTCTTCATCCAGACGGCATCTTCCATCTTCATCCAGTCGGAGAAGTCTTCATCCAGACGGCATCTTCTATCTTCATCCATCCGGTGGGAAGCGGGTCCATCCTGAAGACATCTGGCATGGAGCATCCTCTTCAATATGGTCTCCGCCGTAAACTGGAACTTCAATGCAAGTGACGTCATCCAAGATGCTCTAATCCTATTGGCTGATTGAAATCTGACAGCCAATAGGAATGCAAGGGACGGTATCTTGGATGACGTCACTTGCATTAAAGTTCCAGTTTACGGCGGAGACCGTATTGAAGAGGATGCTCCGCGCTGGATGTTTTCAGGATGGAACCGTGACGGATGGATGAAGATAGAAGATGCAGTCTGGAAGAAGACTTCTCCGGCTGGATGAAGATGGAAGAGGCCGCCCCTGGATGAAGACTTCTTGCCGCCTGGATGAGGACTCCGCTGGCTGGATGAAGATCGAAGAGGCCACCTGGATGAAGACTTCTTGCCGGCTGGATGGATCCTTCAAGCGGGACTTCAATAACTGTAAGTGGATCATCGGGGGGTTAGTTTTAGGTTTATTTAAGGGTTTTTTGGGTGGGTTTTATTTTTAGATTAGCGTCTGGGCATGTAAAAGAGCTAAATGCCATTTTAAGGGCAATGCCTATACAAATGCCCCTTTAAGGGCAATAGTTAGCTTAGGTTTTTTAGATAGTTATTTTATTTGGGGGGTTTGGTTGTGGGGGTGGTGGGTTTTACTGTTGGGGGGGGTGTTTGTATTTTTTTTACAGGTAAAAGAGCTGATTTCTTTGGGGCAATGCCCCACAAAAGGCCCTTTTAAGGGCCATTAGAAGTTTATTGTAGGCTAAAGTTTTTTTTATTTTGGGGGGGGGGCTTTTTATTTTGATAGGGCTATTACATTAGGTGTAATTCTTTTTTATTTTTGGTAATTTGTTTCTTATTTTTTTTTATTTAATGTTTGTTTTTGTAATTTAGTTATTTTAATTTTTAGTAATTTTAGTGTTTTTTGTTTTTTTTGTAATGTTAAGTTTTAGTGTAAGGCAGGTTAGGTTTTAATTCACAGGTAAGTTTGTATTTATTTTAAAATAGTTATTATTTAGTTAATAATTGTAACTTTAGTTTAGCTGTATTTTAATTCTGTTAAAGTTAGGGGGGATATGGTTAGGTTTAGGGGTTAATATAGTTTAATTTAGCGTGTTGCGATGTGGGGGGTCTGGCAGTTTAGGGGTTAATAGGTTTATTTAGTTAAAGGGACAGTCTAGTATAAATTAAACTTTCATTATTCAGATAGGACTTTTAATTTTAATCAACTTTCCAATTTACTTTTATCATCAATTTTGCTTTTTTCTCTTGGTATTCTTAGTTTAAACTAAACATAGGTAGGCTCATATGCTAATTTCTAAGCCTTTGAGGGCTGCCTCTTATCACATGCTTTTTAAATCTCTTTTAACACAGAGACAGAAAGTACACGTGGGCTATATAGATAACACTGTGTTCAGGCACAGAAAGTTATTTAAGATCTAGCACAAAACAATGCTAAATTTAAGACAATAGATAATAAACAGTCACAGTCATGTGATCAGGGGGCTGGAAGAAGGTTCCTAGATACAAGGTAATCACAAAGGTAAAAAGTACATTAATATAACTGTGTTGGTTATGCAAAACTGGGGAATGGGTAATAAAGGGATTATCTATATTTTAAAACAATAACAATTCTTTGGTAGACTGTCCCTTTAATAATTGTAAATTTAATTTAGCTATATTTTTATTATGTTAAAGTTAGTGGGTGTTAGGGTTAGGTTTAGGGTTACGTTAGGGTTAGGTTTAGGGGTTAATGGATTTATTTAGTGGTAGTGATGTGGGAGGCCAGAGGTTTAGGGGTTAATAACTTTAGTATAGTGGCGGTGACATCGGGAGCAGCAGATTAGGGGTTAATAATAACATTATTTAGGTGGCGGCGATGTTGGGGCGGCAGATTAGGGGTGTTTAGACGTGTGGTTTATGTTAGGGTGTTAGGTTTAAACGTAACGTTTTATTTCCCCATAGACATCAATGGGGCTGCGTTACGGAGCTTTTCTTTCCGCGATCGCAGGTGTTAGACTTTTTTTTTTGCCGGCTGTCCCCATTGATGTCTATGGGGAAATCGTGCACGAGCACGTCAAAGCAGCACTTGTATTTGGGTGCGGTATGCAGCTCAATGCAACCATATCGCCTGCGCAAGCCTGCTTTTTAAACCTTTAATACCAGCGCTATAGGGATGTGAAATAACGCCGCTTTTGTGGCGGTCGTTAAAATCCCTATAGCACTCAAAACTCGTAATCTAGCTGTATAGTAATACAGAGTGGTACAACAGGGTACGTCATATGTGTATATGTTTGTGTCCTTGTTTTAAGTACCAACTGCTGTAACATGCTAATTTGAAATGTATTTTTGCTTTTTCTTTTTTTTTCTTTTTTTTTGTTGAGTACTAAAAAGGGCAATTTGTGAATTATGTTTCAGTTTTTTTCTTTATGTCTTGATTCTCTGTGATGACAAATTGTAACATGATTTGGACTATAAATAAATATTTAAAAACAAAAAAAATAAGTACAGTTACTCTCATAATAACACTATCTAATAAATATACATTACACAGTACAGTTATTCTCATAATAACACTATCTAATAAATATACATTACACAGTACAGTTATTCTCATAATAACACTATTTAATAAATATACATTACACAGTACAGTTACACTCATAATAACACTATCTAATAAATATACATTACACAGTACAGTTATTCTCATAATAACACTATCTAATAAATATACATTACACAGTACAGTTACACAAATAATAACACCATCTAATAAATATACATTACACAGTACAGTTACACACATAATAACACTATCTAATAAAAATACATTACATAGTACAGTTACACTCATAATAACACTATCTAATAAATATACATTACATAGTATAGTTACACACATAATAACACTATCTAATAAAAATACATTACATAGTACAGTTACACACATAATAACACTATCTAATAAAAATACATTACATAGTACAGTTACACTCATAATAACACTATCTAATAAATATACATTACATAGTATAGTTACACACATAATAACACTATCTAATAAAAATACATTACATAGTACAGTTAAACACATAATAACACCATCTAATAAACATACATTACACAGTACAGTTACACTCATAATAACACTATCTAATAAAAATACATTACACAGTACAGTTACACACATAACACCATCTAATAAACATACATTACACAGTACAGTTACACTCATAATAACACTATCTAATAAAAATACATTACACAGTACAGTTACACTCATAATAACACTATCTAATAAATATACATTACACAGTACAGTTATTTTCATAATAACACCATATAATAAATATACATTACACAGTACAGTTACACACATAACACCATCTAATAAATATACATTACACAATACAGTTAAACTCATTATAGCACTGTCTAATAAATATACATTACACAGTAAAGTTACACTTATAATATAACACCATCTAATAAATATACAATACACAGTACAGTTACACACATAATAACACCATCTAATAAAAATACATTACACAGTACAGTTACTCTCATAATAACACCATCTAATAAATATACATTACACAGTACAGTTACACACATAATAACACTATCTAAAAAAAATAATTACACAGTACAGTTACATACATAATAACACCATCTAATAAAAGGAAATGTATGCTTACCTGATAAATTGTTTTCTTCTACGATATGACGAGTCCACTGATTCATCCTTACTTGTGGGATATTATCCTCCTGCTAACAGGCAGTGGCAAAGAGCACCACAGCAGAGCTGTATATATAGCTCCTCCCTTCTCTCCACCCCCAATCATTCGACCAAAGGTTTAGGAAGAAATAGGAAAAGCTAAAAGGTGCAGAGGTGACTGAAGTTGTAAAAGTAAAAAATAATCTGTTTATAAAATGACAGGGCGGGCCATGGACTCGTCGTTTCGTAGAAGAAATCAATTTATCAGGTAAGCATAAATTTCCTTTTCTTCTATAAGATACGACGAGTCCACGGATTCATCCTTACTTGTGGGATATAATACCAAAGCTACAGAAAACGGATGAATGGGAGGGACAAGACAGTTATCTAAACGGAAGGCACGACTGCTTGAAGAACCTTTCTCCCGAAAACAGCCTCAGAAGAAGCAAAAGTATCAAATTTGTAAAATTTAGATAAAGTATGAATGGACGACCAAGTTGCAGCCTTACAAATCTGTTCAACAGAAGCATTGTTTTTAAAAGCCCATGTGGAAGCCACAGCCCTAGTAGAATGAGCCGTAATTCTCTCAGGAGGCTGCTGTCCAGAAGTCTCGTATGCCAGGCGGATGATGCTCTTCAGCCAAAATAAAGAAAGGTAGCCGTAGCTTTTTGACCTCTACGCTTTCCAGAATAAACAATGAAAAAAAGAAGATGATTGACGGAAATCCTTGGTCGCTTGTAAGTAAAACTTCAAAGCACGAACCACGTCCAGATTATGTAAAAGATGTTCCTTCTTAGAAGAAGGATTAGGACACAAAGAAGGAACAACAATTTCCTGATTAATATTCTTATTTGAAACAACCTTAGGAAGGAATCCAGGTTTAGTACGCAAAACCACCTTATCAGAATGGAATATAAGATAAGGCGAATCACATTGTAACGCAAAAAGCTCAGAGACCCTTCGAGCAGAAGAGATAGCAACCAAAAACAAAACTTTCCAAGATAACAACTTAATATCTATGGAATGCATGGGTTCAAATGGAACCCCTTGAAGAACATTGAGAACTAAATTCAAACTCCATGGCAGAGCAATAGGTTTAAACACAGGCTTGATTCTGATTAAAGCCTGACAAAAGGACTGAACGTCTGGAACATCCACCAGACGCTTGTGTAGTAAAATTGACAAAGCAGAAATGTGTCCCTTTAAGGAACTAGCTGATAACCCTTTTTCCAATCCTTCTTGGAGAAAGGACAAAATCCTAGGAATCCTAACTCTACTCCATGAGTAGCCCTTGGATTCGCACCAATAAAGATATTTACGCCATATCTTATGGTAAATCTTTCTAGTGACAGGCTTACGTGCCTGAATCAAAGTATCAATGACCGACTCAGAGAATCCCCGCTTAGATAAAATCAAGCGTTCAATCTCCAGGCAGTCAGCTGCAGAGAATTTAGATTTGGATGTTGGAAAGGACCTTGATTGAGATGAGCCAAATAAAGACAAACTTTTTTACTGAATCTGTGATATTGTCTTTTCATATTGGGAAGGAGCCGGTAACCTGCAATATACACTGTGAGTAGATATTCACCTTTGTATGGTGTATTGTCTGATATTTCAGCACCACTATTTTGCACCTAGAGTTATACAACCGAGGAAGGAAAGGAAGATACCAACGACTGATACAAGCTGAACCAGCGCCTCCAGCTAGCACACCTGATCTATTCACACAGACCTTGGGAGAGACTGTGGGACGGCTGCGGTTCACCAGAAGGGGAAAGTATTAATACATATTATACACCTGTTTGCATGTATGACTTAGAAAATCTGCTTCCCAGTTCTCTACTACTGGGATATAGATTGCCGATAGATGGCAAGAGTGAGTCTCTGCCCATCGGATTATCTTTGATACCTCTATCATCACTAGAGAACTCCTTATTCCCCCCTGATGATTGATATATGCCACAGTCGTGATATTGTCCGACTGGAATTTTATGAATTTGGCTGAAGCCAACTGAGGCCATGGCTGAAGCCAACTGAGGCCATGCCTGAAGTGCATTGAATATTGCTCTCAGTTCCAGAATATTGATTGGAAGTAGAGAGTCCAAACACCCTGAGCCTTCAGGGAAATCCAGACTGCACCCCAGCCCAGAAGGCTGGCGTCCGTTGTCACTATAACCCATGATGGTCTGTGGAAACACGTCCCCTGGGACAGATGATCTAGAGACAACCACCAAAGAAGAGAGTCTCTGGTCTCTTGATCCAGATTTATCTGAGGAGATAAATTCGCATAGTCCCCATTCCACTGTCTGAGCATGCACAGCTGCAGTGGTCTGAGATGAAAGCGAGCGAACGGAATGATGTCCATTGCCACTACCATTAACCCAATGACCTCCATACACTGAGCCACTGATGGCCGAGGAATGGACTGAAGTGCTCGGCAAGTATTTAGAACCTTTGATTTTCTGACCTCCGTTAGAAATATTTTCATGTCTACCGAGTCTATCAGAGTTCCCAAGAAGGGAACTCTTGTCTGTGGAACTAGTGAACTCTTTTCTATGTTCACTTTCCAACCGTGAGTTCTTAGAAACAACAACACGATGTCCTTGTGAGATTTGTTCAGATGATAAGTTGACGCCTGGATCAAAATATCGTCCAGATAAGGGGCCACTGCTATGCCCCACGGCCTGAGAACCGCTAGAAGGGACCCTAGCACTTTTGTGAAGATTCTGGGAGCTGTGGCCAACCCGAATGGAAGGGCCACAAACTGATAATGTTTGTCCAGAAAGGCAAACCTTTGAAACTGATGATGATCCTTGTGAATAGGAATGTGAAGGTATGCATCCTTAGTCCATGGTGGTCATGAATTGACCCTCCTGGATCATTGGTAAGATTGTTCGTATAGTCTCCATCTTGAACGATGGGACTCTGAGAAATTTGTTTAGACACTTGAGATCTAAAATAGGTCTGAGGGTTCCCTCTTTTTTGGAAACCACGAAAAAATTTGAGTAAAACCCCTGTCCCTGTTCCAGCTTTGGAACTGGACAAATTACTCCCATGGTATAGAGGTCTTTTACACAGTGTACGAACGCCTCTCTCTTTGTCTGGTCTACAGACAAACGTGAAAGATGAAATCTCCCTCTTGGGAGAAAATTCTTGAATTCCAGTTGATACCCGTGGGTCACAATTTCCAATGCCCAGGGGTCCTGAACATCCCTTGCCCAAGCCTGAGCAAAGAAGGAAAGTCTGCCCCCTACTAGATCCGGACCCGGATCGGGGGCCGCCCCTTCATGCTGTCTTGGTGGCAGCAGCGGGCTTCTTGGCTTGTTTACCTCTATTCCAAGCCTGGTTAGGTCTCCAGACTGACTTGGATTGAGCAAAATTCCCTTCCTGTTTAGTGGAGGAAGGGAAAGCAGAGGGTACTCCCTTAAAATTTCGAAAGGAACGAAAATTATTTTGTTTACCCCTCATTTTAAGAGACTTGTGCTGAGGTAGGGCGTGATCCTTACCTCCAGTAATGTCAGAAATGATTTCCTTCAATTCAGGCCCGAATAGGGTCTTACCCTTGAAAGGAATAGCTAAAAGCTTAGATTTGGATGACACATCAGCAGACCACGACTTTAGCCATAACGCTCTACACACTAGAATGGCAAAGCCTGCATTTTTCGCCACCAAGAATCCCGAATGGTGTCTGATATAGGAAACATTTTCTTAAAATTAGGAGGGGGAGAAAACGGTATACCTGGTCTATCCCATTCCTTTTTAACAATTTAAGAAATTCTTTTAGGAACCGGAAAAACATCAGTGTAAGTAGGCACCTCTAGATATTTGTCCATCTTACACAACTTTTCTGGAGGTATTGTAATAAGGTCACAATCATCCAGAGTCGCTAAAACCTCCCTGAGTAACAGACGGAGGTGTTCAAGTTTAAATTTAAAGGTTGTGATGTCCGAATCTGTCTGAGGCAACACATTTCCTGATTCTGAAAGTTCTCTCCAGACAGCAATTCCCTGACCCCCAAATCAGAGCACTGTGAGGGTACATCGGAAATGGATAATAAAGCATCAGAGGGTTCAGTATTTACATTAATACCTGGCCTACTGCGTTTACCCTGTAAAACTGGTAATTTAGATAATACCTCTGTCAGGGTAGTTGACATAACTGCAGCCATATCTTGCAGAGTAAAAGAATTAGACGCACTAGAGGTACTTGGCATCGCTTGAGTGGGCGTTAAAGGTTGTGACACTTGGGGAGAATTGGATGGCATATCCTGATTCTCTTCAGACTGAGAATCATCCTTAGACACACTTTCACTACCTAAAATATGTTCTTTACAGTGTAAGGCCCTTTCAGTACAAGAGGGACACAATGTGAGAGGGGGTTCTACAATGGCTTCTAAACACATAGAGCAATGATTTTCCTCAATGTCAGACATGTTGAACAGGCTAGTAATAACCACAATAGTCGTTAAACACTTTATTTATTGAATTAGACAATTTTTGAAAAAACGTGTACTGTACCTTTAAGAAATAAAAAGCGCACAATTTTTTCCAATCTGCTTGAAAACGTTAACAAACGTTAGATAGTTAAATACACCTATACCATAGTGCCAAAAATTATTGCACCCTAAGAGCAATGGGTGAAATTACCCTCTACAGGATGATTAAAGCAAAAAAACTGTATCTGATATGAAAACGACCCCTGCACCTCGCCACAACCCTGCTGTGGCGCCTACCTGCCCCCAGGCAGGGAACTGCAGAACGACTCGACACCAATCCGGTTAACAAAAAACTAAGTTTAGGCCCAACCGGAGCTAATGCCTGCTGCCTCCTCTTCAGAGTAAACTGCGCGTCTAAGGCGCGAAAATTAGGCTCCGCCCATTATGGACGACGTATTAGCTGCCTAAACAACCACATGGGAAGCGGTTTAGTAATAAGCCATGTGGTCCCAGGCACAAACTCATAATAAAAGCCATATAAGTGTTTGACATGTAATGAAAAACCCCTAGAATGCTTCTAAGCCATGTGGTCCCCAAGCACAAACTGATAATAAAAACCATATAAGTGTTTGTTATGTAATAAAAAACCATTAGAATGCCTCTCCCAGTGTCTCTAAAATATGCTGCAATAAGTGCTCTGCTGCATTTAGCCCATATCATCAAACACACAGGAACTCAGTAATACCCTACTATGTTTACAGGTGTACTGCTTACCCCTTTCCCAATTAGGAAATTGTCAGCGAGTTCTGATGTACAAAGTCTCCTCAGAAATAAATGACTGAACATACCTCAATGCTGCTTGTAGCATGAAACCGTTCTCCACACTGAAGATTTCTCTTGCACTACCTTCAGGAACTCTGTGGGAACCAACACGGATCTTAGTGACATCTGCTAAGATCATCAACCTCAGGGCAGAAATCTTCTTCTATTTTCTCCCTGAGGAAAATAGTACTCACCGGTACCATTTAAAATAAAAAACTTCTTGATTGAAGAAACTAAACTAACACCTCTTTCACTTAACCTCTTCCTATTACTAACATAGGCAAAGAGAATGACTGGGGGTGGAGAGAAGGGAGGAGCTATATATACAGCTCTGCTGTGGTGCTCTTTGCCACTTCCTGTTAGCAGGAGGATAATATCCCACAAGTAAGGATGAATCCGTGGACTCGTCGTATCTTGTAGAAGAAATATAAATTACACAGTACAGTTACACTCATAATAACACTATCTAATAAATATACATTACACAGTACAGTTACACTCATAATAACATCATCTAATAAATATACATTACACAGTACAGTTACACTCATAATAACTCTATCTAATAAATATACATTACACAATACAGTTACACACATAATAACACTATCTAATAAATATACCTTACAAATTACAGTTACACTTATAATAACACTATCTAATAAATATACATTACACAGTACAGTTACACACATAATAACACTATCTAATAAATATACATTACACAGTACAGTTACACACATAATAACACTATCTAATAAATATACATTACACAGTACAGTTACACTCATAATAACTCTATCTAATAAATATACATTACACAATACAGTTACACACATAATAACACTATCTAATAAATATACCTTACACAGTACAGTTACACACATAATAACTCCATCTAATAAAAATACATTACACAGTACAGTTACACTCATAATAACATAATCTAATAAATATACATTACACAGTACAGTTACACACATAATAGCACTATCTAATAAATATACATTACACAGTACAGTTACACACATAATAACACTATCTAATAAATATATATTACACAGTACAGTTACACACATAACACTATCTAATAAATATACATTACACAGTACAGTTACTCATAATAACACCATCTAATAAATATACCTTACACAGTACAGTTACACACATAATAACCCTATCTAATAAATATACATTACACAGTACAGTTACACACATAATAACACCATCTAATAAATATACATTGCACAGTACAGTTACACACATAATAACACTAGCTAATAAATACATTACATAGTACAGTTACACACATAATAACACCATCTAATAAATATACATTACACAGTACAGTTACATACATAATAGCACCATCTAATAAATATACATTACACAGTACAGTTACACACATAATAACACCATCTAATAAAAATACATTACACAGTACAGTTACACACATAATAACACCATCTAATAAATATACATTACACAGTACAGTTACACTCATATTAACACTGTCTAATAAATATACATTACACAGTACAGTTACACACATAATAACACCATCTAATAAATATACATTACATAGTACAGTTACACACTTAATAACACCATCTAATAAATATACATTACACAGTACAGTTACACACATAATAACACCATTTAATAAATATACATTACAGTTACACACATAATAGCACTATCTAAAAAATATACATTACACAGTAAAGTTACACTCATAATAACACCATCTAATAAATATGCATTACACAGTACAGTTACACACATAATAACACTATCTAATAAATATACATTACACAGTACAGTTACACACATAACACTATCTAATAAATATACATTACACAGTACAGTTACACACATATTAACACTGTCTAATAAATATACATTACACAGTGCAGTTACACACATAATAACACTATCTAATAAAAGTTATTTTAAAAAATACATTGCACCAAAAAGTTATAAAGGATCAAAGATATGAAGTGTTTAGGTGTTATAAAAAAACAGCAGGCAAAGGGATTTAAAGGGATGGTAAAGCCTAAAATGTTCTTTTATGATTCAGATAGAACATACAATTTTAAACAACTTTCCATTTTACTTCTATTATAAAATTTTCTTCATTCTCTTGTTATCCATTGCTGAATGGACAGCATTGCTCTACTGACAGGAAGCTGAAAATATCTATTTAGCCAATCACAGCAGACAAATGTGTGCAGGCACCAATTAGCAGCAGCTCCCATTAGTGTATGATATGTGCGTATTAATTTTTAACATAGGATACTAAAGCCTAGATTTGGAGTTTGGCGTTAGCCGTGAAAACGCTGGTTTTAGGCTAACTCCGGTATTTGGAGTCACTCAAAAAAGGGTCTAACGCTCACTTTTCAGCCGCGACTTTTCCATACCGCAGATCCCCTTACGTCAATTGCGTATCCTATCTTTTCAATGGGATCTTTCTAACTCCGGTATTTAGAGTCGTGTCTGAAGTGAGCGTTAGAATTCTAACGACAAAACTCCAGCCGCAGGAAAAAGTCAGTAGTTAAGAGCTTTTTGGGCTAACGCCGGTTCATAAAGCTCTTAACTACTGTACTCTAAAGTACACTAACACCCATAAACTACCTATGTACCCCTAAACCGAGGTCCCCCCACATCGCCGCCACTCGATTTATTTTTTTTAACCCCTAATCTGCCGACCGCAAAGCGCCGCCAGCTAAATTATCCCTATGTACCCCTAATCTGCTGCCCCTAACACCGCCGACCCCTGTATTATATTTATTAACCCCTAACCTGCCCCCCACAACGTCGCCGCCAGCTACCTACAATAATTAACCCCTAATCTGCCGACCGCAAAGCGCCGCCACCTACATTATAGCTATGTACCCCTAATCTGCTGCCCCTAACACCGCCGACCCCTATATTATATTTATTAACCCCTAATCTGCCGCCCTCAACGTCGCCTCCACCTGCCTACACTTATTAAACCCTAATCTGCCGACCGGACCGCACCGCTATTATAATAAAGTTATTAACCCCTAATCCGCCTCACTAACCCTATAATAAATAGTATTAACCCCTAATCTGCCCTCCCTAACATCGCCGACACCTAACTTCAATTATTAACCCCTAATCTGCCGACCGGAGCTCACCGCTATTCTAATAAATGTATTAACCCCTAAAGCTAAGTCTAACCCTAACACTAACACCCCCCTAAATTAAATATAATTTTAATCTAACGAAATTAATTAACTCTTATTAAATAAATTATTCCTATTTAAAGCTAAATACTTACCTGTAAAATAAATCCTAATATAGCTACAATATAAATTATAATTACATTGTAGCTATTTTAGGATTAATATTTATTTTACAGGCAACTTTGTAATTATTTTAACCAGGTACAATAGCTATTAAATAGTTAAGAACTATTTAATAGTTACCTAGTTAAAATAATAACAAAATTACCTGTAAAATAAATCCTAACCTAAGTTACAATTAAACCTAACACTATACTATCATTAAATTAATTAAATAAAATACCTACAATTACCTACAATTAAACCTAACACTACACTATCAATAAATTAATTAAATACAATATGTACAAATAACTACAATGAAATAAACTAACTAAAGTACAAAAAATAGCTCCGGTCGGCAGATTAGGGGTTAATGTTTGAAGTTAGGTGTCGGCGATGTTAGGGAGGGCAGATTAGGGGTTAATACTATTTATTATAGGGTTAGTGAGGCGGATTAGGGGTTAATAACTTTATTATAATAGCGGTGCGGTCCGCTCGGCAGATTAGGGGTTAATAAGTGTAGGCAGGTGGGGGCGACGTTGTGGGCGGCAGATTAGGGGTTAATAAATATAATATAGGGGTCAGCGGTGTTAGGGGCAGCAGATTAGGGGTACATAGGGATAATGTAAGTAGCGGCGGTTTACGGAGCGGCAGATTAGGGGTTAAAAATAAAATGCAGGTGTCAGCAATAGCGGGGGCGGCAGATTAGAGGTTAATAAGTGTAAGGTTAGGGGTGTTTAGACTCGGGGTACATGTTAGAGTGTTAGGTGTAGACGTAGGAAGTGTTTACGCATAGCAAACAATGGGGCTGCGTTAGGAGCTGAACGCGGCTTTTTTGCAGGTGTTAGGTTTTTTTTCAGCTCAAACAGCCCCATTGTTTCCTATGGGGGAATCGTGCACGAGCACGTTTTTGAGGCTGGCCGCTTGCGTAAGCAACTCTGGTATCGAGAGTTGAAGCTGCGTTAAATATGCTCTACGCTCCTTTTTTGGAGCCTAACGCAGCCTTTATGTGGACTCTCAATACCAGAGTTATTTTTATGGTGCGGCCAGAAAAAAGCCGG